>NC_092691.1:21825543-22016093 GCF_964275005.1 Diadema setosum
GAACAGCTTTATGAAACACCCCAGGTTTATATCGATAGTAATTTGGGGTACACGTCACGAGCTATAGACACCCATGAGTGATTCGGCCCTCGAGTCTTACAGCCCACGAGTCATACTGCCCACAGGTCACATAGCCCATGAGTTATGCAGTCCACGAGTCATACAGCTCACGAGCAAGGCACTAAGTGAACAAGGCCCTACAGTAAGTAAAATAGGCCCACTATCCATACGGTACACGAGCTAGATACTGTAAGCAAGTTTTGCGTAGTGTCTAGCTCATGAGCCTGTATGGTGTCTAGCTCATGAGCCTGTATGGTGTCTAGCTCATGACCTGTATGACTCTTGGGGTGTATTACTCATAGACCTTTTTTCAATGTCTAGCTTGTGGGCCGTCTGACTCGTGGGTGTCTAGATCGCGGTATGACCCCGTAATTGCCTATGTTCTTGTATAGCGGTATAAAGATTTTCAATGAATAATCTTTCATATTTCGTCATAGCTCTCCCTCTGCAATTTATTATTTTTGCCATCCATCGTCATCAGCTGTACAGATGCAACTTTTGGTAACCATGGTAACGCTTATTCTCGCCCTTCCAGTTGCCATCGAGTACTCGGGAGCGCCCATGGAGCCGCAGGTCAACAACCTCTGTCGGAATGCTACCAGCGGCCTCTACCAGATCTCACTCTCTTGGCTCCCGCCTTTTCAAGTCAACGGTGAGGTCGCCCTATACGTTGTGATGTACGGTCTGCTCTCGAGAATGGCTCCGGATGTGTTCGTCGACCCGGCGAGCTTCGAAGGGATGCAAGCGAAGAACGTCACGCCTCCTGCAAGCGGAAATGAATCCATCCCACTGGTAAATGAATGATACAAAGAGCTTGTCTTCATCTTCACTTATCTGTTCTTGCTCTTATGTTTGTTTTGGGGAAAGATGCGTTTGCCCAGCGAGCATACTTTGGGACATCTATAAAAATGATATAAAAACAAAACAAAACAAAACGACAATGTGCCACGTTTGCTTTCTTGCTTGGTCCATCACATTGACTCTTCCTTTTCTCTCCCTCTTCTAGGCACTTTCATGGTCATGTACAGAAACTATTGATACGAAAATCACGCCAAAAAAAAAATCGAATTATATAACGCTTAGTTTTCAGTCGCAATGTGTGCCGATGACTTAAGACCTGGGCAAAATCATCATGGAACCGTCTGTATAGAATAATTCAGTACATCGTTACATTAATTTACATCTGGTGCCCTTTGATATACAGGGACCCATGCATTTTCTTCATGATTTCCTATCAATTTGTATTACGAAATAATGTCTTTATATTGCCGTTCTAGGTGAGCATAATCGTGTTTATATATTTTAGTTGCAGAATACATTAATTGGATACAGTTTTGTTTCTTGTATTTTTCTTAGTTTCTTTGTTGTGTAGTTATCGTGATACATCGTATTAATTAAATAAAAATGATTTCACTACAAGGGCGCACAGTGGGCCAGAATGAGCTCAAAGTGCGCTAAAATTATATCCCATGGTTTCTTTTTACCCAAATTTGGTGTCTAGGGGTAATTTGGGGCGTAGAATTTATTGAACATAATTTCATACTCATATGACGTCACTGTGATGCTGATTTTTCATTGGCTACCAAAGTCTTGCTGTAAATGACGAATAAAGCAATGCAAATCTTAGGCTGTTTTATTTTCTTTAAAGATTAATTTGAAAAGGGGTTGATTTATCTTTTCACATTCACTGACACTGCTTATCTACTACCATTGAATACAAGATGCTGACATATTATGTCACAAAAAGTGGATAAACATTCGGCAATCGAATTCATGCTGCGTTGGAAGTTCCTTATTATACACACGTACTGCAAAATAATACTGTTGTCCGTGTAAATTAGAATACAAGTTTATGATGCACGCTGTACTTTTGGGTGAATTTCTTCACTCTATTCCAGCAGGACATAAATGTGTGATATAAAATCAATCTCTGTACTTAACCTTATGCCTATGCCATATCAATTTATACAAGCGCAACACTCGAAAAACCATTTTGTCTAATTTTACTGGAAAGATAACAAATTGTGAAGTCAGTAATCAGGAAAATGAAAGGTTATGACTTAGCAACTAAGATCATAAGAATGAGTCTGCCGTGTATGAAAGTTTACTTGAAAAAGCTATAATAAAAGATTTTTAAATAAAGAATCTATCGGAATCACCATCATGTGAAATTATAAATTCATCCCCGTTCCACAAGGATTTTTTTTTTCTTATCAGTCAGTCGTCGGAAGCATTTTTTTTTTTTTTTTTTTTTTTTTGCTTCCGGCAACCCACCTAAGTATATGGGATCACAGTCTGATGAATCCGACTTGTATTAGTCGCCTATCAGGCCAATGTCAGACAGGTCGGGCATGATGCGATGAGGCAAGATCGTCCGATGAGGATCACGCGTGCAATGTCTGACACTGACCTGATAGTCCACCGACACAGTCGGATTCATCAGACTGCGATCCGATACACTTTGGTGAGCAGTCGGATAGCAGCAGACTTTGCTTCCAAAGAGTAACCAATGAGAATAGAATATCTGTGTTTAGGTGTATAACGTTCTATCTGCATATGTCAAGAGTAGGGTCGAAGTATTTAGGTGTCCATACAGTATGTATCCCAGAGGGAATAGCTTGTTTCCAGTAGTGGCTATGACAATATAGACAATTTTTTTTTTTATGGCTATGACCTTGGCTATGTGCAATTATGTACTCATTTATCTTTCGAAGAGGGGTCTTTTAGGTGCCGGAACTAGCCCTATTCATGTATTTTATAACTCTGTATACCTCTTATTCAGTGTTAATCATGTTTCTGGGCCTTTAACGTGCAAGAAAAAAAAATAATGAATTAAAATATAATGCCGCCCTCATGCGGCGCCGTATGATAACAGAATTCCTAAGCGGCTGCCAGGTCCAAAATAGACGTAATGTGCCGCGGAAAATCGGCTCTAACACAAAAAGTGGCAAAAGGTGGCAGCCAAATTTGGTATCAGCTTAAAGCTGAGACATCGGGAAATGTGTTGGTAATAGAATTGAGTTGGAAATCCGTGGAAATCTAAACTTTTCATTCGGATATTTGTATTAAAAGAGACAAATAATTAGCCTCTTTTCAAGGATATTTACCGGAAAATTTTCATTAAGATTAAGTTTCTTTGCATTTTTACGGCATTCGTAACGTAAAATAAACTCTGAGAAATATGTGGGAGAAATTACAGGTTGATATCTCAAAAACTACATGTCGAAATTACTTATTTATTAAAGAGGTTACAATTTGCGTTGAAACTCTTAAAATGTTTATTTTGCTACTTCAGGTAGGAAATATATCCCTTTAATGTACATATCTGATTCAAATATCTGAATGAAATATTCTTCACAGTATTTCCTTTCAAGAGTGCATGTCAAAAATTTAAAAATCCCAAGTGCCCAAAATGACTTTTGGCGCACTTTGGTATCTCTGTGGCCCACTGTGGGGCGGTGAGTTGGCTCAGTCGGTAGCGAGAGGCAAAACACTCTATCCCTCGGATAGGACATAAAATGGAGGTCCCGTGTATGAGAGAGTCACAACTCATGCACGTAAAATATCTCGCTTTATTCATTCATCGCAAAGAGCAGGGTAGTTATTATAGTCCAAATATTTGGTTGACAATGTTCTGACGTGTTTGTGATGGAGCCTGTGAGTGTATGTATCATTTACCACTGTCCGTCGAATGTATGGTTTTAATGATTATCGATATTGCTATAAAACATAATTTCGTTTTACTGTTAGGACATGACACATTTTTGCTGCCTTTCCACTCAGCAAAGACGGTACATGGCTTTAACTAAAACTTGGAACAGTCAAAACATTAATTGAACAGCTTGTCTAAATTTCGTCCAATTTTATTGACGTGTCCTATCTATTTTTTCTGCATATAGTATTTTACTGAATTCACGTATATGCTTCGAATAAATCCCCCTTTAATGTGTACATCGTGCAAGTCGTGCTCTCCCCAATATAGCATCAGATATTGGCGTTCAAATCATAAAAACCGAATAGCAAACAGAAAGTAGTTATGTGCCAGCAGTTTGTCTGGGCAACTGCAATAAAATTTGGCAAGTAATACATTATCGCCTTAGATACATACACTTTACAAAACCTGGCAAGACTGCGGGATATTTTTAATGTACACAGCAACGTAAATGTGTAACAACGTATTCATGATTGACCTCATGCCACACATGAGTAACAAAAGTGCGAATTTGAGTACTCACGAATTTAATCAACGCTCCTCTGCAAATTGCAAATTATTTGCACCAATTCGCGCTGTCGATTCTACCATTGCTAGGATCATTACGGCTGGTTGTTTTCCCCTTCTATCGTCTTGTCAAACTGAAATATGCAAGTTTCGTTGGCTGAGGTCTGTTTAGTTGAGCTTCGCAGAGACCTGCACTGAAATCATTATCCGTAATTCATCACAGAAAAAATAGGATAAACGGTTTACCCCACACAAGAGAGTGACAGAAAATTGTAAGTTTACAGTCAATACACACGTCCCAGAAAAGATCTGTGTAGGTTTCTCTGATCCGTCTCTTTCTTGGCCAAACCAAGGCATGTTTGTCTACCGTTAGCTGTAATATATTGTCAAATCTACTGATGTTGAAAGTGTGATATTAGCTATAGCTTTGGATCTGCGACGCGAACGCTTGGGACGACGCTATCAGGCTAAAAGTGGTGTTCTGTACATGCGCGAAGCAACTGTTTCCGTTGTTCAATTCTAGATACTGCGTCTTCTTAGCCTTCGCGTCGCAGATCTAAAGTTCGCTATGAAATACAGTATGTATACGACGTTAACTGCAAAAAGCTATACTTAATACTTCCCTTTCCTCTCCAGGATTTCAGATTAACCACGAATCTTGAGGATCTCGAAGGCGGAAAGTTATACTTTGTCAGCGTAAGTAAAAATTATCAAATGATTATGATGGTTTTAGCTTACACTGATTACTAAAATACAATAAACAACGGCATCACTTATCCATTTATGATCGTGTTTATACAATTTCATAAAACGAATTCTTCCCTCATGAGTCAATGATATTTATATTTTGTACATGTATCTGTGGTTGATTATTATATTTGATTGCCTATTTGAGATTTTGTGGACCTACAAGACTATGATAATGCTCTCCTTCCACTATAACCTATTGTTATCAAATTCACACTTTCATCATATATCTCTCCGCCAAACCTCGCCTTTCATTATTTTGGGCATTCAGTCAAACTTGATTGCTGAACAATATTCTTCTCGATTGTCGCTAATTATGATCTACTGCAGATCACTCCTTTCGTAAACGCTTCAAGTGAGGGCGGTATTTACCCAGGCCTCAGTGGAGAGCTGACGTTTTTAACCGCCAATTCTTCGGCTGATCCTGGCACGCAGACGACAGGTATATTTTGGGGGCCCTCCTCTCCCTCATTATCTTACGTCTGAACTGTAGCAATTCACAGAATCTAATTTTTAACCAACAGATTTTACAGAATATGATAACGGTCACATAAGTTATGTTAGATGCGGTGATGATAAAACATGTGGAAAACTAATCAGATCTGTCAACTCCTGGCACTGTAGCTATTACATGATTGGAACAGCGCACTAAGATATATGACAGGTCGAAATGTATTCCTGGTAGATCGAAGAAACACTGCTGTGAACGTATCGGAACTATATTTTGGTACACGTAGTTAGGCAATCGTTATGTTATTCACATTTTTTTGTTACAAATGTGTAAGAAGTTCATGATTTCAATCCATCAGGAACCAACTTGGCAACGCCTATATGTGGGGTTGTCGGTGACGAAACGACGATCTCCTTACTACCTTCGACCTCGTCGATGACAACGGAATTGATGGCGTCGAAAGGAATGGAAGATACGTCAGCAATGGCGACGACACCGGCAAAGCTTCCGCCGGGAGGAATGGAGCCGGCTCACATTGCTCTGATCGTCATCTTCACAATACTCATCGTCGCTGTCATCATCGTCTTCATCGTCATAACGATGCGGATGGCGAAGAGCGGCGAGAGCAAGTCCAAGATGCCTTCGCTGTCGAAAGTACCAGCGATGTGTAAGAGGTCCAAGCCGGAGGGCGACGAGAAAAAGAAAGACTTAAACATGGTTGAAAAGGGGGCGAAACTTTCAGGGGAGAAAAACTCGCAAAAGGTTAGCAAAGCAGCTACTTCATAGGAAACATCAACGGAAACTTTTGTGACGTTTTTACTTCTTCAGTTGAAATGCTACTGCGCAGCACAGCCTTATTGGATGATCAAGAGATTGTTACGCCAACAGCGTTGCTGCGAGAGAAGTGATTGTGTAAAGGAACGGTACGGAATAATCCTGCGTCCGTTGCTGTGTTGTGAATGGGCATTGGTTGTGACTGCACTAGAATAGGACTAAAATGTATTTTGCGTGTCAGTGTGATTTAAGGCAAACGTGACGTCATACCCGCGATCATGAACGATTGGAAGTCAATGATTTAATGGGATATGCTTGCGTTACACGTTATGGTGACAATGCCGCGTTCAGAAGTGCTCTTCAGCTTCGTCTCTCCCATAGTACGATAAGTGATTTATGTTATATCCGATGTCTCTCTTACAACATCAAACCCATCCCATCCACCTGATCGTGTATGTACCTACATATCTATCATCAATCCATCATCCATCCATCAACTATCTCTCTGTCCATCCATCCATCCGTCTTTCTATCTGTCAATCCTTCTTTCTATGCTGTTTCTCAGCCTAATAATTCAACTCTCTCCCTCTCCCTACATGCTCTATGTTTTTATGTCTGTCACATATTCCTCAAAGATTATTGTATCATGTCAGCTTTGACCGGTTCTGTGACGTCATTAATTACGTGAGATGACGCGCAGGAGACTGAGTATCTGTGAGAAGGCAGAAACGCCAACACACTCGGGAGGAAATAATTATTATTGTGCATGAGAGACGAGACACTTATTATGGATGATGTGCTCTATCGGAGAACACCAGAAACTCCTTTGACATAAAAGGCATTGCTTCCTTATGTTGTCAAATCGGTGGATGTTTTGGTTGGTTATGAAGATTGACAGTGCTTCTTGAAGAGAGCATTGCGAAGAATTACTAGTAGGTAGGTCTGATCGAAGGGTTTGAGTGAATTAGGAGATTCAATGTCTAAACTAAAGTGAAACCCCCTCCTGCCTTATTCTTACGCAATGTCACCTTGGCTCCAATAGGACATTTTCATGGGTAATTCTGGTTCTGCTTTAGTTTCATCTTTTGTCTTTGGGTAAGTGGGTTTTTACATGTGCCTTCGCAAAGCAGTGAATTTAAGAAGAAGTTTTAATCAGTGCTTTCGAAAATTATCAGGTTGTTTGAAATCAAGTACTCATGCAATTAGAATACAATAGTCGTGTCTTCCGGAACCCATTGCACAAGAACCACGGGTTAAGACAACTCAAAGTTAAAAGAAAAAAAAAAAAAAAAAAAGATTATCAATTTCAGCTGGGAAATTCCATTTATTTGGTGTGAAAGAACCAACCATTCTATACACTTTGAATGCAACTACTTAATGTTCTTAAAGTAGTACAACGGTATAGAAATACTTTTACGTGAATTTCGAATGACGATAATAAAATTTTTCAAACTTAGTGTAAATACTATTGTCATTGACGAAGTTCTTTTTATGAGAATTGTATGATACCTTGTTTGTGCCACCTGTACAGTCGCGTCTGTAAATACTAGAAAATTAGGATATGCACTTTTAGCTTGAAAATGTTTTGTATTCGTAGATTGTATTTATGACTTGTTCTTTTTAAATAACCATTTAATGCGGCTTTCTGAGAACCATGAACATTTGATAGATGAAACACCAGGACTCGTCCATAGCTTTTCTCGACATTGGGTGAGAATCTACCCCTCTCAATGGCCGTGTTTTTCGGTTTCGGTTTCGGAGTTGTGCCTGTTCACGCTTGTTTATGATATTACAGAGTTCGAAAAAAAAACACACACCCAAGAACAGAACCTAAATCGGAGCCCTGCATTTATGATATGTAATCAATGATGGGCTGTCTATTCGAAATGTTTGTCTGCATTCTGTCAGCTCGTTAATGCAACAAACATGATTGATGGAGCTGCTGTATGTGGTGAAAATTATCGCGAATCTGGAGAAATTATTACTTAACGATGCTCGCAGATATATGATTGTTTGTCTCAAAATGAATATTATCTGTAGATGTTCAGCAAGTTTTTTTTCCGGTCCATTCTGTTTCTATAGAAATCTATAGATGATTCATCGTCTCCACAACTTTGCCGAATAAAACATGAATTTGACTTGTGTTCTGTTATGTCTTCCAATTTTCACACAAAGTGGCTGTAAACTCTAGTTTGCGTGTGAGGACCACATCATGTACAGTACATGCTCATTTGCAGGAGACTGTGTCCAACATCATACAGGATCTATTATACATGTAAAAAGATCTGAGTATGTCATCATTTGTAGTAAAGCTTAGAAAAGAGAGAAATCAGTGAAACATCGACATCAAAGCGTCTTCCGAATTTTCATTTTCAGAAGTCCGACCAATTTATTTGGCTCTGCAGAATTGATGTAAAAGGACGAAGCAGTCAAAGGTCAAAGAATTCGAATGTTATTAAAATCTCGCTAAAGGTCGTACTGGAATTAAGGTGGTACCTCTCCTTAGCATATGTCGTGTCTGTGTGTCTTAGTGTGAGATGGTGTGTGGTGATGCGTGTGTATGGCATTGGGTGGAATTAGTTGGGGGTTCCATATCCCGAAAGTGTACGTAATATTGTTTATTGTGCACTGTAGCGAAACTGAGATGGCATCTTTCATTCATAGATCATAGTGCACATCTATAGTCGCGCGTTGTAGGTCTTGTACACTTGTAAATGAAGTGGACCAGCCAGAGCCCCAATTCGTATAGCATACTAATACACCAGGAAAATAAATATGATAAAAAAAATAAGCCATAACCAGCCTATTATGAACCATTAGTGGTTGAAGAGGGTAAATCCGTTTACAAAATATTTGTACACTTCATTTGCAGGCTAGACTCGTTTTCTTTTAAATATGGGAGACTATTTTGTAATAAGTTTCCGGAAACAGGCGAAAATTTTGAGGGGTTTACCCCTGTCTCTTCTTGAAGGACCTCTGAGCAGAGCTTGACCTGAGCCCCCTTTCAAATTTCAGGATCGAGTAACAAACTGATTAACTTTGATGTGAAACACTGAAGACCTTGAAACTTTCATGCATTTACTGTGATGATAAAACTTTTGGATTCTGATTTTAACACTAGTGTCTGTGAAGAATCATTTACATGTATGAGACCTGTATCACCCATTGTGTCAACTGTCTTCCAGTCTGACCTCCGTTTCCTGTATAATAACACTCCGTATAGTATTACAACAATACAATTGCCAGTCGACAATTAATGAAAGTACCGCGACAGCAGTAGGGGAAACAGCCAAGTGTCTGTGAACAACTCAGTTGCTGAAAAGATTCATCTGATTGAAATATAAACTGGATGAAAGTTAATTTTGTAACAATCAGTTGCAATTTTCCTGTTCTTGATGAGAATTTCGCCTACTGGATCTGTATAGGCTTCTTCAGATCGAACGTTATGAGAGAGCCGTCTTCCCACTAGCCGACGTTACCGACACTATAAACGATCTCATTCTGTCAGATCGACGTGCGCCAGCTACGTTGGCTATAGTGGGAAGACGACTCTCTCACAGCGATTGATCTGAAGAAGCCTACAGATCCAGTAGGCAAAAGTATAATCAAACAGGTAATTTGCAGATGATTGTGACAAACATGGGCGTAAATCCCGGGGGGATGGGGGGGGGGGGATATATCCCCCCCCCCCCCCTGAAATGGAGGAGGGGGGATGGCCTGTACAATCATCCCCTCTGAATTTTGAGGGGAAAAAATGGAGGAAGCAGAAATGTTGCACGACGTTTGTACGCCGGCCTTCAGACAGGTAACAGAGCTGAACAGTATTCTATCTTGTAGGAAAATGTATAATTTTCTCAAGCGCTCGCTCGCGAAGAAAGTAACATCGACATACACTGTAAGGTATGGCTCAGGCGTTGACAACGTGAAATAGTATAGGTCTACATGTAAACATGCTATGACGCGAGTAACTGGGGACCATCTGCAAAATATGTACGAAAACATACAAACAATAACAACAACTTTATCGCCATAATTATTGAATCCCCTCCATTTCCTGAATCATTCCTGAGAAACGACAGTGAACTGATGACTCAGTCAGGATACATCTATGGGCATACCAAGGGAAGATCAGGGACGTCGAATTTATGGGGGGCAGAGGGGCATTTGCCCCGCCCCAAAGGAAGTGTTTAGACAGACAAATCATTTATCCCCCAAGCAATTCCCGAGATGAGGACAAATCTCGAACTTTCTTAATGGAAAATTGTCCAAATATCGCCAGAACTATGCACCAGATCGTTGTATTGCAATCATGAACATGCAAAAGGTCCGCTATACAGGATAAGGGATAAACTTTGTACACTTTTGACATAGACGTATATTCCCTAAGTTATCAAAGAGTGTGCAGCAGATCTTTCACTTAACAAAAGCAACCTAATATGTATAGAGGCGTCGATGGGGGGGGGGATGGTTCTCAAATAAAAGTGGGACAAACAAAAGCGAAAAATATAGCTACAAACGGCAGTTTTTGGAGTGTAAAATTTTAAAATTTTAAAGCTCGCTCGCTCCGCTCGCTCGCATTTAACCGCTATGCCATTCTCCTGATGTTGCTGCCAGTGATTGACAGCAGGTACACCCGGTGCGCCCCCTTAATTTCCAAAGCGAAAATATAGCTACAAACGACAGTCTTTATGACTGGAAAATGTCAAAATTTTCAAGCTCACTCGCTTCGCTCGCAAGCATTTAATCAGTATGCCATTCTCCTGATGTTGCTGCCAGTAATTGCCGGCAGTTGCGCCCGGTGTGCCCCCTTAATTTCCAAAGCGAAAAAATACAGCCACAAACGGCAGTCTTTGAACTGTAAAATGTCAAAATTTTCAAGCTCGCTCGCTCCGCTCGCTCACATTTAACCGCTATGCCATTCTCCTGATGTTGCTGCCAGTAATTGCCGGCAGTTTTCGCCCGGTGCGCCCCCTCCCCCCCCCCCCTTAATTTCCAAAGGGAAAAAATACTAGTACAGCCACAAAGGACATGTGGGACAGTAAAATATCAAAATTTTCAAGCTCACTTGCTTCGCTCGCTAGCATTTAATCGTTATGCTATTCTGATGTTGCTGCCCGATTGCCGGCAGTTGCGCCCCGTGTGCCCCCATAATTTCCAAAGCGAAAAAATACAGCCACAAACGGCAGTCTTTGGACTGTAAAGTGTCAAAATTTTCAAGCTCGCTCGCCCCGCTCGCTCGCATTTAACTGCTATGCCATTCTCCTGATGTTGCTGCCAGTAATTGCCAGCAGTTGCGCCTGATGCGGCCCCCCTTAATTTCCAAAGCGAAAAAGTATAGCTACAAGCGGCAGTTTTTAGACTGTAAAATGTTAAAATTTTCATGCTCGCTCGCTCCGCTCGCTCGCATTTAATCGCTATGCCATTCTCCTGATGTTGCTGCCAGTGATTGACAGCAGTTGCGCCTGGTGTGCCCCCCTTAATTTCCAAAGCGAAGAATATAGCTACAAACGGCAGTTTTTGGACTGAAAAATGTCAAAATTTTCAACGCAAAGAGATTTCACCCTAGGAGGGGGAAACCCCCCCTACCATACCCTCCCCCTCGCTTGATTCGTTCCCTCACATAACCGCTCCTCCTAAGATCAAATCCTGTCTACGCCGATGATAGGCCCCATTATTTAGTAGGCCTTCACAGTGATGTCGCACAGCAAGAGCTGAAATACCACGATTTTGTCATTCAATAATATATTGTGAATATTTCATTTTCTTATTGTTTTTTTAAAGAAAAGAAAAGAAAATTTTCACCACAAGCGAGCACCGGATCGCTGAATTTCAGGTCTGAAAATGCAAAATCTTCCTCGTGTGGGAGAGGGATACCCCCCCCCCCCCCATACATACCCTTCCCCCTTTCGGTCGTTCCGCTCCCTCTCACAGATATTTCAAAAAAAAAAAAAATGTTTTCACACTTTTAAGGTCTGATTTTCCGCCGAAAGTCGTCTGACAAGCAAAAAAAAAAAAAAAAAACACCCACTTTATATTTCATGCAAAAGAGTGGGGCATCCGATCCCTGTAAAGTGTGTGTGGGGGGGGGGGGGGGAGGGGGGCACAAAGCTTCTCCCCCACCCCCCCCCCCCCTCAAAAAAAAAAAGGCTGCGCCGGTCCGGTTATGGGCTTGTAATCGTGGTGATGGTGACCATCCCCCCACTCCTCAGTATGGATTTACGCCGTTGATGACAAAATGAACTTTCATCAAACTCAGTTGTTTTTAGTTGTTGTTGTTTTTTTTTTGCAAGTAATTGACAAATTGTCCTTCAACAGAACACCGATTATTCAGTGCTCAGTATAGTAGCGATAGTAAAAGTGATCGGTGTTCATTTACGTCGATGAAGGGGGATTTTTCGATCAACTTATTGCAATCAAAATCAAAACAACTCAACGCAAGAATCACTGCATCGTACAAACACTTGCAAACATCATTGTGAAAGGGGCCTTGGGTAACTCAGAAAGCTCTTCGAATGTGATTTTATTGTCTGTCACATGTTACGAAAGATAGCAGCTAATATGACAAAGAACACATACTACAATACAGGCGACTCTTGTCATTCAAAAAGAGGTAGGAAGTTCTTGGTGTCTGGCTAATTGCATTTGCTAATACTGATGGTTTTAAACAATTAAAACAAGATTTTGTATCCTTTTAGAAGAAAAGCCTGTTTCAAACTGTCACGTAGAAGTGTGTGTGTGTGTGTGTGTGTGTGTGTTTGTTTGTTCAAAGAGTTATTCTCTCACATTTTCTTCGTAATTTAAATTTCAAATTATGCCGTGTGGCTATACATCACTTACAATCTAGAAAGTGTTGATTATCGGTGCTTTCAAAGTGAGATGAACACAGGACAGACAATAATATTACGACAGGATAAACATGCATCACTTTCCTTGGTTCTATTCGTACACGGATCCCGGGAGAACAACATTCCTAATCAGTGCACGATAATTGGGATTTCATCGCCATAACAATGGAAACAATACTGGATTTCGAGTATAAGCATATTTGAAATAAACTGCCTCTCTTTGTATACTCGCTGGTAATTATGTGAGGCTAGGAAATGAACGGCGTTGTAGCCACACATTTTTGATGTATTTTTATGTAATACTAGTACATTGTATGTCTATTCAGATGCCTTGTTTTCTCTATACACCTCATTCTCCTTCTCTCTCCGCCTCTCTCGCTCTTTTTGTAAATATGTACCATTTATATGTTATGTGCCATGTGTGTTGAATTAGTGACCAGGAGTGCATGTTGCACTCCCACAGACATTAGTACATCCTAGCACCCATCGAGGGGATGAAGAAGCAAGGTCAGTTTGACCAAAATCATAGGTGGTCTCGGTAACTCCACTCCCCGACTTTCTCTATAACATAAACAATGTGGTAAGGCTTTGCTCGAGACATTATGACAAACAATGGACCACTTCTTCCCCATCGAAGAGGTAGGATTCATTCCACATTCTGCACTCACAAGAGGAGGAGGTGTCTCAGCCTGCATAGAGCTGGTTAACATACTATTTTGTGGAATCATGCTGCTGGTCGCCGACTAATCGTAAGTTTAACCATGTTATACATAATTATGTTGGTGTATACGCATTAATCAGCCCCATCATGTTGTATTTTCAATTTACACAAGGGTTGGGATAGCCCAAACTTTTAGGTCACTCTTTGTTTAAATACATAAAGTTTGGATGTGAAAAGCAACTTCAGTTCATCTGAAAGTGCTGGTCTGTTAGGCATGTTGTGAACCAAGGCTGGTTCTTATTCTTATATGTATTAAACATTCGCACATGTGTGCTGTTGTATCATTCATTTTGCTGTTGATATTAGTGAGATGATCTTGGGTATAGTAAACTTTGTTTGTTTCCTTTGTTTGTTCATATAGTTTACGGACAAGTCCTGTACATGGCTCATATTATGTGTTTTGTATTTAAGATATACATTAGGGTCTAGCTTGTAGACTAGTGTGAAGACAACTGGGATGTTAAGATGTACAGTGCACTTGGTGTGGTCAGTCGCCAATGGTAGCTGAAGGGTTAAAGTAAACAATGAGCCTGTGTGTGGGCAGGCCGCATCAGTGACGGTCAGTTGTTTTTTTGGGCAAAAGGGGGATCCCCATCACTATACCAGTTGTCTGTTAACTCCCCTAACCTTGTTCACATTTGTTTGGGCCTCTTTTTATGTTGCTGTTGCCATGACAACTGGAGCTCATAGTTTATTTGGGGATTTTGTATGTATGTATACCTGTTGCACTCATTTGGTTTACCATATTATACAATTTGATTTGTTCTCTCTATAGCTGAATTCTTACTCTTATCGAGTAGTCTGAGCCCAAAGGCGAGGTACTGCTGGGTACTGTCCGAATAAGGAGGTAAATCTTGCCTGTAATTAGTCCACATCATTTCTTATCCTTTTTATATGTCTAATTTCATGTAAATTTCAAATAGCTTATGCATGGTATAAGTCATTGTGATCTCTAGGAATAATTAAATACATGCCTTTCATTGTGTATCTCGAAAGTACAAAAGTCGTGTACACGATTTGGTCGGACCTTTAAGTTTATTGAGAAATTATTAGAAGAACATATATATAGTTGATGTGATACATGTGGTTTTGAGGAGTGAATGTTTAAGAAGGAACAATGTTGAAGGAAGGACAGAATTTTCTTATAAACTGTTTTAATGTCAAGGGCGAGCGTATTATTAAGGCTCTTGGTATTTATCATTATAATCCCGGTTTCATTTCTTTGGTTATTGTTAACAGGGATAGCAACAAAAGGAATTATGTCATCACCCCAGGAGTAATCAAACACAATATGTAGGAGTAGTTCGTGAAGTAAGAGTGTCATGAACATTTAATCAACATTTTGGAACGAAGTGGAATGTTAAGCAATGTTAAGCAAACAATGCCATATGTAGATTCAACTCATATTTTTGCACTTTTCGACATTTTATGGAGTAAAGTAATATATTATTAGAAGATTGTTTGTCTATGGTTAGATTGTAAGAAAGTGCGCGTACGGTTCTAGTTGCATTAGAGTACACTAATTTGTAGTTGGTATGAGCCCTTTGTACATAGTGTATATTGATTCATGTTTTCTTTTGTTCATTGCCCACAGCCCATGTACACCTAACGGCGTGCACCGGACGGTGCTGTGTTGGTTTAGTTAGTTATTTTGGTCCTTTTTCCTTTTTTTTTTTGTTGGTATTTCAGGGGTTGTTCTTAGTCTTGAAGCAACTCATTTTGTTTAGTGTTCTATGATATCAATGGTAAGACAGAGATTCTTCACAATCGAATCTCACATTCATGATAACTTCCCTAATAAATCTGCATTACACTTTATAATTTGAACTGGCTTGCTCCTATGTGTCTTCTCTTTCCACCTGATCTTCGAGTGTTGAGCCTAGGCCTCTTTAGTCCCGAATTCAGTCTTACTGCTTTACCCATTTTGGTTTTCATTTTCATTATCATCATTTATTTTATTTTCATTATTTACAAATACCTGTGTACACATTCCACGGGTCACATAATTTTGGTGCCGAAACCCGGGATGATCAGGCAAAGGAAGACACAGAGGCCTGATCTAAGATTTTTGATATAAGATTACATATAGGAGATAATTAGATTTAATATTAAGTGTGTACACTTGTATAAAGTTCAACTTTTTAAGGACCAAACCAACACAGCACCCAACGATGGATGTTTCCGGTATGGGCACCCCAGTACCACGTGACCTCCTGACTCCAGAGGGCGCCAACTCGATGCTTGCGGAAACTCCTAGACGTGGATATAGTCCAGTTCGGCAGGCGGTGACCCCCCTCCAGATGGCTGGCTTAGATCCAATGCCAGAACACTCAGCCAATGCCAATGCCAATGTCCAGTGTGTAACATCTTACCAATTTAGAAATGTTTCTATGTTTTCTGGTACGAATAAGCAGGGTCCTAGGGTCGAGGATTGGGTGAGGGACATGCGACATCTCCTCCAGTTGAAGGGCCATACCACACCTGCAATTGCCTTCAACGACATTGTGAGGCATACCAGTGGAAGGGCGAGGGACCTGGTCCTTAACCTGGAGAGCCGTCAGGGCGAAGTCCCAGCTCCGGAGACTGTTTTCACCGAACTGCTGGAAGAATACGGAGAGTCGCCCTTGACGATCTCTCCAATGGCGGCATTTTATGCTCGGACGCAGGTACCCAACGAGTCCCCCACCGAGTATGCCATTGCCTTGGAAGCACTCTTGCGGAAAGCGGTGAATTGTGGGGAAAAGGTAGAGGTAACCTCTAGGGACCAGATGCTGGCCACACAGTTCATGTGCGGTCTGCGGGACCGGACAGTGAAGAGCAGGCTGGCACCAATGCGACCACGGGACATGACCTTCAAGGAGTTGCGTCGGGAGCTCCACATCATCCAGGAGGAGAACCGAAAGCTGAGGGAATGCGACGGGCCAGTGACAGTTTACGAGCAGTCCGAGGCAAAGGTCAGCAGAAAAGAGGACAAGACCAATGACCTTCTAGAGTCCCTGCGCCTGCAGATGGCCCAAATACAGCTGGCCCAACAGCAACAACTGGACACCATCCAGCACCTGATGGATGGGCAAGCCCAGCTGGGGAATAGGTTGGTTAGTGTCGAGAGCAATATTGTGCCAATGAGAGGAGGTCCTCCACGGGGACAAGGCCCGCCAAGATGCTACAATTGTGGACAGATAGGTCACCTGGCTAGAGGATGCCCCCTCCGTTCCACTCCTCAGGCCCCCCAAAGGGATTTAAACCAGTAAGACCCACAGAGGAAGGGCACTCTGTGGGAGAGTCACATCAATTCGGCCCACATATTCAACCACATCACATCAATAGTAGCCCTGTATCTAATATGCCAAACGCGGTGGAGGGACTAATCGGCCCTGTAAATAGCACCCAGATATCTGTCTGCGGCATGGAATGTTCTGCACTCCTCGACACTGGATCACAGGTGACAACGATTTCTTCGGAATTTGTTAAATCCCATCCTACTTTGAGAGCGCAGAGTATCCACCATGCTAATGTCACGATTCAAGGTGCTGGTGGGCAAGCTGTGCCACACATAGGCTTTGTTTTGGTTGATATTGAGGTGCGTGACCTTGGAATATCGCTAATCTCTGTGCCAGCGCTTGTTGTACCAAGGACAGCAGATGATGGAAGGATGCCGTGTCTCCTGGGGACCAATGTCCTACGCGCGGCCAGAGACAGACTGCACCAGGAATATGGACGACAATTCATGGCCAAGGTGAAATCCTACTCGACAACATGGTTCCTCGCTTGTAAGGCCATGAACAGTGATGGACTTGACCTGGCAGATAAGAGTGGGACTGTAGGGACACTGCGGTATGTGGGTGGCAGACCCATTGCGATCCCACCGGGACACCAACGGATGGTGCCCCTCCAGGCTCCCAAGGTGGTAGGCAATCGAACATTTGTAGGGTTGGTAGAGGAGTTCTCCCCACACAATTCTCTCAATGTAGAAACATGTTTTGCTTTGGTCAGCGAGCAGAAGGCCATGGTTATGGTTACTAACCACACAGGAGAGATGATCCGTCTAAGGAGAAACTGCCCACTAGCAAAGCTGCAGATAGCCACGCTGCTGGACACACCACCCTTGGAAGAAGCAGGACATGACCCTCTTAATGATCCTACTGATGAGGAGGTGGGCCCTCAACCTGTCATCCCTGGATTAGAGATTCCCACTGTGGAACTTTCCGCTGACCAGAGGAATGCCCTGGAGCAATTGCTTTCTATGAACAGCGATGTCTTCTCGACTGGTCCACAGGACTTTGGTCATACAAGGACCATTTCTCACGAAATACCGTTAGTCGACCCAACGCCTTTTCGCATGCCGTATAGGAGGATCCATCCTAACGACTTCAAAGAAGTACGGGACCACCTCAAGGAGCTCCAAGAGGCAGGGGTCATCAGGCCGAGCAAAAGTCCCTTCGCGTCCCCCATTGTCATAGTCCGGAAGAAGGACGGGCAAATCAGGATGTGTGTGGACTACCGCAAGTTGAATTCAAGAACAACGCGGGACGCCTACCCAATCCCACGCATTGAAGAGTCCCTAGATGCGCTTGGTGGAGCAAAATACTTTTCTAGCCTGGATCTCATGTCAGGGTATTTGCAGGTGGAGATGACAGAGGCTGACCAGGCTAAAACAGCATTCACTACTCCACTGGGCCTATTTGAATACACCCGGATGCCCTTTGGGCTCATGAACGCCCCGGCAACATTCCAGCGTCTCATGAACACAGTGCTCGGAGACTTGAACCTGTCAGAGGTACTCATTTACCTCGATGACATAATTGTCTTCAGTGACACCATCGAGGAGCACATAGTCCGTTTGGAACGTGTATTCAGTCGCCTCCGTCAGCACGGTTTGAAACTCAAGCCAAGCAAATGCCATCTGCTTGTGGAGGAGGTTCGTTATCTAGGCCATATTGTCTCCAAAGAGGGAATCGCAACGGATCCGGAGAAGATTGTCGCGGTGGAAGCATGGCCAGTACCCAAGACAGTGAAGGAGGTTCGGAGCTTCTTGGGGTTTGCCGGCTATTATCGTCGGTTCATCCCAAAGTATGCAGCCGTAGCCAGACCCTTGTTTCAGCTACTTGGTGGGAAACGTACTACAGGGAAACATGTACCAGCAGGCCCATTCCAGTGGACAGGCGATTGCCAGAATGCCTTTGAAAATCTAAAAGGTGCCCTCACTTCTGCCCCAGTACTAGCCTACCCCGACTTCTCCAAGCCATTCATCCTTCAAACAGACGCATCTCTGGATGGCCTGGGGGCTGTCCTAGCCCAGGAGCAAGATGGCCAGGAGAGGGTGGTGGCTTTTGCTAGCAGGAGCCTACAACAGGGGGAACGGAAATACCCTGCCCATAAGCTGGAGTTTAAGGCGTTACACTGGGCAGTGACCATAAAGTTCAGAGATTATGTGTATGGACAGCGGGTAGTAGCAGTTACTGACAACAACCCGCTGACTTATGTCCTGAAGACAGCTAAACTGGATGCCCATGGTCAGCGTTGGGTTAATGATCTCTCCCAGTGTAACCTTGAGATAACCTACCGACCTGGAAAGGCAAACGACAACGCTGATGGCCTATCCAGGATACCAGTTGAGGAAGTACATAGAATCTTTGATCGAGCAGCAGGAGAGGAGTCTCGGGCAAATGTGAGCAGCCTTCAGACTTCAGCTACGCAGAATGATGTCAGGACCCAGGCGGAGGATGGCCAGACTCACGACAATAACCGATCTGATCTTGCACTCAGGTCAACCCCCCTCTCCTCCAATGACCTGGCCCAAGCCCAATCGAGGGACAAGGCAATCATGAGGGTCATAGAGCTGAAAGAGAAGGGACATAAGCCGACCAGACGACAGGCCAGCAAGGAAGCTAATCTTGTGCGCAAGATCCTGAGGAGGTGGGACCGTCTGTCTTTAGTACAGGGTGTGTTGTACTACAACCTAGGCAGAGACAATGCAGGTCAGGTGCCAGTTGTCCCACGGAACTTCCGGAAGAATGTCCTTGATGGTACTCACGACAGGATGGGCCATTTGGGGTATGAGCGTACCCTTGATCTGGCAAGGCGTCGATACTACTGGGTAGGGATGGCATCAGATGTCAAACGGCATATCCACCGGTGCAAAAGGTGCACATTAAGAAAGTCGGCCGACCCCCAAGGCAAGACTCCACTAACCAATATTCGCACATCCCGTCCATTGGAGCTGGTCTGCATGGACTTTTTGAGTTTGGAGACTTCAGCCGGAGGAATTGAGAACATTCTAGTGGTGACTGACCACTTCACCCGTCATGCCCAGGCTTTCCCCACGCGGGACCAGACGGCGGTAACAGTAGCTCGTACTCTGTGGAAGAAGTATATCCTTCACTATGGTATCCCGGAGAGGATACACTCCGACCAGGGAAAATGTTTCCAAGCAGCAGTTATCCAAGAGTTGTGCACTCTCTTGGGTATGGAGAAGAGCAGAACAACGCCCTACCATCCCCAAGGGAATGGCATGACGGAGAGGTTCAACAGCACACTGTTGAATATGCTTGGGACCCTTCAACCTTCACAGAAGCTGGATTGGAAAGAGCATGTAGAGACGTTAACACATGCGTACAACTGCACCAAACATTCATCCACCGGGTTCTCCCCATTCTACTTGATGTTTATGAGAGAACCCCGTATCCCACTTGACATCGCCCATCCAAGGGAGGAGGATGACCGAAGTGGTGATGAGGCAGACTACGTGGTACGGTTGCGCCACTCGCTAGAAGAGGCCCACAAGCAAGCTGAGGCCAACGCTGAGGAAGCACGAAAGAAACAGAAATCTCAGCATGACAAGAAGACACGCCTGGCAAAATTTACTGTCGGTGATCGAGTGCTTGTAGCCAACAAGGGCCTCCGTGGCAGGCAGAAGATAGCTGACCGTTGGGAGACAGATCCATACACAGTGGTTCGCAAGATTGAGGGTTCGCCAGTGTATGTTGTAAAGGAATGCACTTCGGGGAGGGAGCGCACCCTACATCAAGATCTACTAACGTTATGCACTTTCCCGTCAAGCGAGAGCGAAGACATCGCGGAACCGAATGATCCACATTTGGATGCCGATGACGAATCTAGCTCTGTGTGCAGCGGAGGTACCGATGTCCCTGCCCAATCCTCTTAGTTCCAGGTTAGCACTAATCCCTTGACGGTATACCAATCCCATTGCCGAGGGCGGCAACAGGTTTAGCGGGGGGTGAGTGTGAGGCTAGGAAATGAACGGCGTTGTAGCCACACATTTTTGATGTATTTTTATGTAATACTAGTACATTGTATGTCTATTCAGATGCCTTGTTTTCTCTATACACCTCATTCTCCTTCTCTCTCCGCCTCTCTCGCTCTTTTTGTAAATATGTACCATTTATATGTTATGTGCCATGTGTGTTGAATTAGTGACCAGGAGTGCATGTTGCACTCCCACAGACATTAGTACATCCTAGCACCCATCGAGGGGATGAAGAAGCAAGGTCAGTTTGACCAAAATCATAGGTGGTCTCGGTAACTCCACTCCCCGACTTTCTCTATAACATAAACAATGTGGTAAGGCTTTGCTCGAGACATTATGACAAACAATGGACCACTTCTTCCCCATCGAAGAGGTAGGATTCATTCCACATTCTGCACTCACAAGAGGAGGAGGTGTCTCAGCCTGCATAGAGCTGGTTAACATACTATTTTGTGGAATCATGCTGCTGGTCGCCGACTAATCGTAAGTTTAACCATGTTATACATAATTATGTTGGTGTATACGCATTAATCAGCCCCATCATGTTGTATTTTCAATTTACACAAGGGTTGGGATAGCCCAAACTTTTAGGTCACTCTTTGTTTAAATACATAAAGTTTGGATGTGAAAAGCAACTTCAGTTCATCTGAAAGTGCTGGTCTGTTAGGCATGTTGTGAACCAAGGCTGGTTCTTATTCTTATATGTATTAAACATTCGCACATGTGTGCTGTTGTATCATTCATTTTGCTGTTGATATTAGTGAGATGATCTTGGGTATAGTAAACTTTGTTTGTTTCCTTTGTTTGTTCATATAGTTTACGGACAAGTCCTGTACATGGCTCATATTATGTGTTTTGTATTTAAGATATACATTAGGGTCTAGCTTGTAGACTAGTGTGAAGACAACTGGGATGTTAAGATGTACAGTGCACTTGGTGTGGTCAGTCGCCAATGGTAGCTGAAGGGTTAAAGTAAACAATGAGCCTGTGTGTGGGCAGGCTGCATCAGTGACGGTCAGTTGTTTTTTTGGGCAAAAGGGGGATCCCCATCACTATACCAGTTGTCTGTTAACTCCCCTAACCTTGTTCACATTTGTTTGGGCCTCTTTTTATGTTGCTGTTGCCATGACAACTGGAGCTCATAGTTTATTTGGGGATTTTGTATGTATGTATACCTGTTGCACTCATTTGGTTTACCATATTATACAATTTGATTTGTTCTCTCTATAGCTGAATTCTTACTCTTATCGAGTAGTCTGAGCCCAAAGGCGAGGTACTGCTGGGTACTGTCCGAATAAGGAGGTAAATCTTGCCTGTAATTAGTCCACATCATTTCTTATCCTTTTTATATGTCTAATTTCATGTAAATTTCAAATAGCTTATGCATGGTATAAGTCATTGTGATCTCTAGGAATAATTAAATACATGCCTTTCATTGTGTATCTCGAAAGTACAAAAGTCGTGTACACGATTTGGTCGGACCTTTAAGTTTATTGAGAAATTATTAGAAGAACATATATATAGTTGATGTGATACATGTGGTTTTGAGGAGTGAATGTTTAAGAAGGAACAATGTTGAAGGAAGGACAGAATTTTCTTATAAACTGTTTTAATGTCAAGGGCGAGCGTATTATTAAGGCTCTTGGTATTTATCATTATAATCCCGGTTTCATTTCTTTGGTTATTGTTAACAGGGATAGCAACAAAAGGAATTATGTCATCACCCCAGGAGTAATCAAACACAATATGTAGGAGTAGTTCGTGAAGTAAGAGTGTCATGAACATTTAATCAACATTTTGGAACGAAGTGGAATGTTAAGCAATGTTAAGCAAACAATGCCATATGTAGATTCAACTCATATTTTTGCACTTTTCGACATTTTATGGAGTAAAGTAATATATTATTAGAAGATTGTTTGTCTATGGTTAGATTGTAAGAAAGTGCGCGTACGGTTCTAGTTGCATTAGAGTACACTAATTTGTAGTTGGTATGAGCCCTTTGTACATAGTGTATATTGATTCATGTTTTCTTTTGTTCATTGCCCACAGCCCATGTACACCTAACGGCGTGCACCGGACGGTGCTGTGTTGGTTTAGTTAGTTATTTTGGTCCTTTTTCCTTTTTTTTTTTGTTGGTATTTCAGGGGTTGTTCTTAGTCTTGAAGCAACTCATTTTGTTTAGTGTTCTATGATATCAATGGTAAGACAGAGATTCTTCACAATCGAATCTCACATTCATGATAACTTCCCTAATAAATCTGCATTACACTTTATAATTTGAACTGGCTTGCTCCTATGTGTCTTCTCTTTCCACCTGATCTTCGAGTGTTGAGCCTAGGCCTCTTTAGTCCCGAATTCAGTCTTACTGCTTTACCCATTTTGGTTTTCATTTTCATTATCATCATTTATTTTATTTTCATTATTTACAAATACCTGTGTACACATTCCACGGGTCACAATTAGAATATTCGACACTTTATGACTTAAAAACATATACATGTACGACACCTTCACACTGTTCCAAATGATGACCATGACAATACAAACATTTAGTGCAATTCCCGTGACGTCACTACTGAAGATTGCATACACTGTAGGCCTACTCTGTATATTGAAATTATGTATTAAATGATTTTGTCATTATGTGCACATTGCACTGTGAGCATTGTATACAAAGAACAATTGCATGTATTACGTTGAGAATCTATTGTATGAATTATACTCGAATACCAATGACCACTGGTCACACGATTGTCAGGGATCTATAAATGAATAAACTAATGCTTTATCGCAGTATCATGATGAAAAGCTTAATATACCACAACAAACATCCACGGGCAGTGGAACATTGTTTAGGGTGTGTCTGTGTGTGTGTGTGGGGGGGGGGGGGGCAGTGCCCGTACAGTTCCAAGGGTCAAAGGTTACAATGATTCAAGCGAAAATCGAGGAAAAGCTACGTTTTCCTTGCGAATGGGGAGCATAGAACATGTATAATGCGACACATGGTATATCAGGACTAACTGCCGTCAACGTATTAATGAGGCTGATACTAGAGAGGACTCACAAAACAGGGCTACCGCTTCTAGCTATAGGAATAAACACCGAATGGGCGCATTGATCACGACACACTTTGGGATGTCATTCAAAACTACACTGAATATATTGCTCCGAGAAAATACTAGTAATGACGTTGACCCCTTTCTGTGCCAGCGAATCAAATGTGAACAGAATTTCACACATATGCCTATGGACAGGAAATCTACGTAGTACGCAGCCGATTAACAAAGACGTTGTGAATAGGGGGTCTGTGTCTTCCAGCTAATGTTATCCCTAGCACGCTGACTGTTTAATGCCTTCTACACTCGTTGTGTGTCAGATACTTACCCGACTTTCCAAGCTCAGTCGCACGAAGAAGAGTCATACAAAATTACGTTCATTTATAGTACACAGATACAGACTTAATTTCACTGAGCGGCTAAACAGACAAAATCTCAATGAGAAAGATTTATTTAATGCATTGAATCCCCACTAAGACGCTTCATTATTAGGGTTGTTAGTTTATTTGAGCGAATTAAATATCTTGAGGTGCGACAGGTGCATGGGTGTGTTAGTAGTGCACAAAATATAGTACACATTTACAAAAGTTGTTTCTTCTTTAACTACAATATTTTTCTTTGCCAAACCTGACGGAGACTTCTTGTATCAATTCGTGACACGATCAGAACTGTGGAAAGCCGACTGTTGTGCTGTTCATAATACATGTCGCTCCGAAACGCACGACAATGAACTAAGATACATACTGTATTAGCTCCCTTACAGAGTAGCAAGACATTGGGAATGAAGTAGCATTCCATAACTTTGCAACCATCTTAGCATGACTTTGCGGTGAATGCAAATACATTGTCTTGTGCGTTTGGTTCATTAATTTTGTTTGATTGTGCGTTTGCCATCGTAACTTTGTGCTGTGTAAAACTTTGTGGGTTTGTGTGCATGCACGTTAGCGAGTATCAACCTACAGTATATTGGGAGGTATTCATGTTCTCCGCTGAGGTCGCAACGGCATTCTCGCCCTGTGAACGGCTTGGACATTCAGACACTCAGTTTAGTGAAAGATCAGTGCGTGATTGAAGAATGTATTCTTTTTCCACTCTCCAGGCAAAAGAGACACGCATAATGATTTTATGGATTGTGTGGAAGCTATTTTATGCCTTGACATCGTTAGTTTGTAAAATCTGGACGCAGATGGCGAAAGGCGTCTTTCTCTCTTGTCGATAAGGTTTTTCCGATGAGGTGGAGCAACTGCCTTGGAAGATTTTTGCATGTCCTTGTGATCAAAATGCAGAAACCTTTCAGAATATTGTGACCTCACATGACATTGTGTGCACAGTAGGCTAAAACACGTGTTTTATGTAGAGTCCATAACAGCTGCATAGCAATGACATCAAATACTCCTATATATACGTCAAAAAGAATGCATCCAAGTTGTTCCCTCTCAGCGAACTTGCACTCATTCCATATAACATTGGAAACCAGAACCGGTTATTCTCGTGGTTGTCATGTCATTTTTCCTTTTCGTCGTCTGGCTTGTAATCCACATTATCATCATCACGTGTCTGGATTTACGAGACGCGGGCGGGCTGAAACTCAAATCGGGTTGAAGCCCTTTTTTGGAGAGAAGAATTCGGAGCACAAGCTGTCTGCGTTAGCGTCAGGGTTGGCAAGTCACCGTCAAACGAGCGTCGACAAATTACTGACGCTCAACGGATCGACACCTGCGCCCTCGCCGGCAATCCCCGCGTTGGTGTAGGCGAAGCGATGCCCATTACCCTGGTTGTGGTTGTGGTGATCATGGTGGTGATACAGGCCACCATTCATGTCCGTAAAGACCCCGGGCGGCGGGGCGTGTCGCTTGTTGATCTCCGTCTGCTCTCGTCTCCACAAGTGGACGTTGTGCCCGAAGCTGAAGATCATGAAGAGGATGGCAAGGCCGATGAGGGCGCTCGATACAATAGCCGGAGTCGTGCGGAATTCCAGCAGAATAAGAAGACATAATGCTGCAGTAAACAACAAAGACAACAAAAACAAGCAGTAAAGGACATTATGTTGCTTAACGTTTGTTCCGTGAAAAGGGCATGCATGATTAAAATTCTTTACAAAGTTGCCAAAAGAATATTGCAATTCTCTGAAATTACTTTGTGCATTAGCATTTCAAGAAGTTGGACCAGTATTTCAATAAAATTAACGTTTATAATCCGGTCACGGCAACAGACTATGATGTCACGAAGCAAAAGAAGAGTTCAATAATGCATTGACTTCCAATCTGCAGCACAGAAACTAAACATGAGTGGAATGTTCAAATTCCCAGTTTTATTGGCATCCCTCTGATGCATAAGACACAATCTAACTATAACACATATTGCATTGTACTCAAATTGATGAATGCTTGCGTCGAGTTATTTTCATTGCAAATAAGTGACAAGTAGCTCTTCATCAACGTAGAAGTAAAAACCGATTATTCACTTGTTCAGCAATGGCCATGATTTAAAAAAAAGAAACAGAAACACATAAACAAAACACACGGCTTTACGTATTCCAACCCCAGCGTGAAGGCCCTATGTCCATATGTGTTTTGCTTAGTTTTTTTTTTTTTTTTAATCATGGACACTACTTAAATACTATATAATCGGTGCTTATTTACGTCCATAATGGACAATTCGTCAATCAGTTCCAATAACACATGTGTAACATTCAAATATAAAGAGAAAAACGTTTCTGATGCAAAACATAATAATCTGGTAATAGACGTAATAAAGCTATTATGAGACGAGTCACTCTGTTTTGGTGTTTGGTCGATTTCGGTTAAAGGGATAGTATAGTATTCGTTGAGGTGAGGATTCAGCCTTTAACTTTTTGCGAGATACATGGAAACCACTTTATGAAATATTATAAATCATACAATTCTAGGAGAAATTCAAAGTTTATTTGACGAAAATCGGTTTTGAAATCGCTGAGATATCAAAAAACAAAGTAAAATTGAGTGATCCTTATAAAAAGTAAGTCCCACCATTTACGATCGCTTTGTTTTATATATATATCAGCCATTTCAAAACGAATTTTCATCACATAAACTTTGTATTCCTCTTAGAATTGTATGCACTTTCATATTTCATAAGAGGTTTCTCATTATTAAAAAAAAAAAAAATCATCAAAAACGTTGGAAACCTCAAGCCCCCATCTCAACAGAAACTGTACCATCCCTTTAAATCAAAATGTTTAAATGGGCTCACCAATCAAAAATATAGGTATTGAGACAAAGAAGGAGCACACTGCAAGGAAACGCGATCCAGATGTGTTTTTCAAAAACTCATAGGACCTGTAAGTGAAAGAACGATAGAGAACGTCTAGAATAGGACATAATAATGTATTAGACAGGTAGTTCGTAAAGCGAAACATGTTACTGCTATAATCATATATGTGTAAATGAACACCTACTTTATAGATCACTTATCTTTTCTTTCACATTAATAGATTTATCTGTCCTTTGGTTTCGTCGATTCAAACTATTCCATCAAAATTATCCATCCAACGACTTACAAAATTCTTCAAAAAAAAAATGAAAAGACCAACTTCTACACATTTCTTATTTATTGCATTCCCTGATAAATAGGGATCAGGTGACTTTCGAAATGACTTGTGCGTTATGAAGATACAATTACATAAATAATGTGAGCATACAAACTGATCAGAATTTAATTCGTGTGTGTACCTCTCTTCTCCCTGCGGCAACTTTAGCATTTTGGCGGTAAAATAGCACTGTCCGGAGCAGACGACCACGCACGATAAATTCAGCATGAGGCAAAAACTGACCAGCACGACGGCAGAGTCCAACACGTCAGAATACCACCTGGTTCCCGTGATCCCAATGACTGCGGTCTCATCCGTCATGTCTTGGTCCTGGATTGAGTTAAACTGGATGAGAAGTAAGATGGACAGGGCGCTCAAGATTATTGCTATGAGGGCTAAAATTCCCATAGCTGTCATGGACTTTTCCACGCCGAGCTCCTTGCTGCTCAGTGTGGCGCGCGAGAGGCTGAGGCTATGTAACTTCTGGAGCTCGTCCGCCCCGCTGAGCACGGCCGATTGATGCCCGTTGCCCGACCCGTTGTTGCACTGGCTGACCGACCTGTGCGTGGTCGTCGCATGACTGACGTGGCTGACATGCGACATCGGCGATGCCGGCGGGAGCTCCATCATGAGCTCGATGTCCCGATTGCTGTGGTTGTTGACGTTGGTGTTGTTGTTGTTATGGATCTTGAGTCCGTCGAAGTTGTTGATGTTCATGATTGTATCTTTCTCTTGATGGGTTGGCGTGGAGTCCTGGCGCTGCAAGTAGACAAATTTGCTCAACATCTGGCTAATGATCCTATTCACGCACAGCAGAATTCCTCTCTTTGATCTATATCATAGATTTTTCTCATATTCATGTCACCTGCGGAAAGAGAAGGAGGGACACTTTCTCAATTTTCTTGTTAGCATAGCTACCGTTGAGGGCGTTGACAGAATTCACAGGATTATCTTCCCCGCCAGGGTTCAAAACTCGAGCAAGGTGCCTGCACTTGCCAGCAATTCTTCGAGTATTTTATAACAGCTCACTGCTACTCTGGATTTGTCAAAACAGCAGCACATCGAAAGCTTTCAGTCCAAGTTTCTTGAAGCATCAGGAAGTCTGGTTGATATTTCTGCATCGAGAAAAAAAAATTGAGAATTTTTAAACCTATAAGCAACATAAAAACGTTGTATTGTCAATTTGACAATCATTATGGTAGACACTTGGTGCGTAATTCCTGTATTCTGTTTTCAGGAGATTTTATGTATTTCTTATACTGAAACGCTTTTACTTAGTCGCAGTCATGCAATACAAATCAAACAAGACAAGAACTCATTCAACTCGAGAGAGAAGCAATGTATGCCCAATCGGTTAGCGCGCTGCATGCTGTGTGAAGCAATGTATAGGTCTAACATTCTCTAAGCACTTTTGTCTTGCTAAACGTTTGGGAGGTTTTTTCTTCCACGTTTTTACATGCCGTACGAATCTCCATTCAGACAAAATCAAACCAAAACAAAGTGTTTGTCTTTACACTATATTCAAATCTCTATTAGCTCTCTTTTTTTTTTTATGGGGGTGGGGGTGGGGATGAATCATAGCTTATTTCAGAGTCAGATGCGTTCCAAGTTTGCAGTCAATTGGTCATAAGCCGTTACAATTATACAATTTATTGTCTACATAAATGACTTCGATCACTCTGTATCAAAGCTTATTTGGCTTGTACACTCAACTAAAATTGACTGCTCTGCCATGTACAACTAAACCAGCGTGGTCGGGGAAAATAAATCGCACCCGATAATTCTGAATTATTCCGGAGGTGTGATAAAGAACAAACGGAAATTTGATCAGGTACTTAAACTAACTGGATGCAATATTTGCTTTCGTCATTTTAATAAACGCGGAAACAAACAGCGATAGAACAAACTGAAAGCAACAACAACGACAACTCATCACGAACTAACAACTGTGCACTATATACGGTGTTTTGGTTGCATGCGTGCGTGTGTGCGTGTGTGTTTGTGAGTTTTGTGTATTTTATGTATTGTTAGGTGTATATTTTCTATAGTTTTTTTTTCATTGTGTAAAGCTGAATGTTAGGTTGTACACTGTTTATCTGAATATTCGGGAAGACATAGTTATGCTCCTTGACAGGAGATGATAAAGTTTCGTTTATTCATTTTCTACATTTGAATATTCAAGTGGAATTGAAAACAATTAAGTTTAGACAATCCCTTTTTTTTTTCTTTTTCTTTTTTTTTTTGCAATTCTTATCCCAGGATGCAGTTGAATCTCAGGTAGACCGCATTCACCAATCCAGAAAACATTGCAATCTACAGATAAAATACATACGACATGTGTATCAAAAAGTGATGGTAAAAACAATATTGCAATTCAAGTGCCACCAGAGGGGGTGTTTAATCAAATTCATATACGTAATAACCACTAACACAGTATCCCATTAACTGGCAGATACCTCTGTTATCCTTACACCATGAAAAGCATGCGACCATGAAGCAGTTCTACGAAATCTCACAAAACTCGGTACACACATGCACACGAATTATGAGAAGTGGAAGCAACGTTACTTGCTGAAATCACAGTATAACACCTGCACAAACCTCATCAGGTAGGCCTACCGAGCATTCGAGGGTTTTTGGTCTCACAGAGAGAAACTTGCCATCCGTGAAATATTCAACAATGGATGCTCTTTAACCACAACAGAGATAGACGGAAGCTACGATTCCTTAGGCTATTACCCTGCTTTGTGTCTGACCAATTTACCATACCTCCCTGCACAAAATCTGAGAGACCGTCATCACGCCGCCCCCCCCCCCCCACAACCCCAAACTTACATTACAATCATTCAAATTTTCTTTGGTTCTTGTCCCCAATCCGGAATTGGAAATTGTGCATTTTGAAGCACATTGTTTATTCTTTATAAATTTCATATTGTGAATACAGAAGGATTGTAGCAAAATTATCCAGACTGTGAACCACACAACAGTGACGAATCAAAAACTGAGATTTCGAGTAATTTCAGGTAATTGGAATGTGCACAATATTCATTTCTCTCTTATTCATGTCATTGCTTCGTATTTGTGTGTATCATATCACTACCTCTAATCTTATCTATACATAGTTACAGCGCGCCATTGTAACGCAGTTAGCAAACTAAATGTACACCGGTATTCTTTTTTGTATAGAAAATATGAGTAAATAGATAGATAGATAAATAAATAGATAGATATATATAGAGAGATAGATAGATAGATAGATAGATAAATTAATTAATCAATTAATGGATAAACAAATAGATAAATACATAAATAAATAAATAAATTTCAATGGCACACAGACACATCATAAGGCCAGCCAGAGTGTGCGACGTTTCATCCCTCCCTCATATCGATATACTCCAAATCAATCCGGAGTGATAATAACGGAAGAAAATCGAGAACATTAATGCACACCATAATAAAACACACTTGCATGCACAATATACAGTGACAGATACTATTATACTCTGACGATTCGGAACATGCGAAGCAGAAATGAAAACATTTTGTACAATATTTCTTCTTTCCTGAAATGTTTGATGAGTCGACACGTTCACCATCGCATCTATAATAAACTATACGAAAACGGTATGATACTGTGCAGATGTAGACGTGTGGATGTTACACAGGATGGATATTATTTTGAGAATGTGATAAGTAAGAGACCCACCGAGATGTGCTCTAACGCCAAATATTGAGGCCGGATTACATATTTGCAATTTTCGTGGTGCTAACACTGTACTCCTCTGGTGAAACTGAAATTGCTTATGATGAGGCTACTACCATATACAACAACAACAACAACAAAACCGACATAACACATCTATGCATATAACGATCAAGACATAAACTCTGTGATGATGCATAATAAATGATGTGATCGTTGACCAGAATTATGTCATGCATAGACCAAAATATAGTATGAAGAGTGACAAAATAGGGTACCACTGCTGCACATACTGCGTACCACTCTGTCCTACCTCACTATATGACTTACCGCGTGGCAATGAATTAACATTGACAATGAGTCTGAAAAACCGAGGACCTTCCAATACAAAGATATTCCACTAAACAATACGAAGACATTTAGCGGCGATTGTCAGTTCTGGTTCTTGTTCCTGACTCCGGGCTCTGACTTTGAGTCATCGCCCCCTATAGCTGCCCGTCTAAACGAAGTTGGAGGACAGTGTCATTGTGGACTGTCATTGCTAAATGGTCTTCAAAGTGAGAAGTTTTAATTGTCCCTATTGTTACGGATGAGCACGTTTGGAATGCAATTAGCTACTCCTATTGACCGCGGTAAGAGAAAAATCAATATGAGAATAAATACATGTATAGAGTATACCAGCAAGATTTACTATACTTTCTCCCTGAGGTGGACAGTGACTTCTGCAATTGCTGTACTTTCGGTATAAAGAATAACATATACTGTAATGTTTAGCAATTTCTATACCTGAGCAATATACTGGGAGATCAAGAACTCTATTGATCACTATTATACACTGCTTGTTCTAAGTAAGCAACATTTCTCGTCTACACACACACACACACAAACGTTTTTTTTTTTTTTAATTTAAGTAACCCTACATGTAGCGTTAGATTCCATCAATGCATAATGCACATTTCTAACATAATTTGCTTGCACACACACACACACACACACGCACGCACGCACACTAATCACCCAACAAGAAATTCATCATGATTTCGTGAGCGAAGTCAACTAAACGCCATGGCCTCAATCAATGAGCCATGTCGACCTCATCAATCAATCCACTTCCGGGTAATTTTCAAGCAGATGGAGGGGTATCAACATGTCTGCTATTCACTGAAATCATTTCAGGCTACTGTGGTTCTCACTGGCTGTCAGAGTTAAAAACATTCTATTCATTCCGTAAACAACCTCATAAATGTGCCAGAGCACGAGATGTCTTTTCGCCCCGTTCGGAAAGAAGAGAGACAATCTAAAGGGAGTAACAATGTTACCAGTTTGGAAAAAAAAAAAACCAAAAAAAAAACACAAAACAAAACAAAAACAAAAACTGCGTGCTGCTTGGTCTCGCGTGTTTCCAGTACATGTACAAATGTATATATAATATTGTGTAACAATGAAACTTTGGGCAATGTAGTTAAAATGTGATCGTATACATTGTAATTCTGTCTACGTACTGAACAAAGCAATCAAGAAACAGAACAGTGCCTGATCGGATTTACAACACCATCCCCCATACGGGCATATAGTATAATATCATCAGTGGATAAAACTGAATGACTTTGAAGACGGTTTACTAGCATGGTGACATTAATTTGAGAAATAAGCATACTCAAAACATTTGCGCGTGGGTGTCCACTATAAATCCACTTTGATTTCGTTACAGGACAGTTTTGAGACTATATAGGACTTGTGGCGGTTGTAAAGATAAGTCATTAAGAGGGCTTTAGCTGAAATTAATTCACATTCACTTTCTCATAAGACACTTTTACAACATAAACAGAGATAACATTGACAACGGTTTGTCTCATGAAGGTTATTAACTCAGTCCTAAATTGAAATCGAAACAATCGAGAAAAAAATATATATCATTATGACATTGATACCATAGTTTGCAATCTAACGCATTAATCAACACAATGAAATGACTATATGCAACCCTTGTTTGTTTGTTTGTTTGCTTGCTTGCTTGCTTATGTGGATGAGTTGGTCGGCATCGTTCGCAAAATAAGATAAATTAAATAAAATTTATGATATGAGGGCAAGACGTGCCACGTGATTGTCAATTTCAGTCAAATTATTTGTTGAGTAGAATGAAATATCATTCGAGTGGAATTTGATGCAATAGAGAAAACATACCTACGCAAGGGGTTATAAGTGAACATGTAAAAGGGAAGTGACTTAATCAAAAGCGCGAAATGAAAAAGCAAACAAATTCCATAAGCAAAAACAATAGCAAACCAAAACATGTCTCTATTTAGACGAACATAATAGGCATTTACCACTGCGTGTATCTATCCAATCGCAAACTGAAAGTCATATAGCTACAATGTTATCATTATATTAGTCTTCCTAGTAGAACTGATTATAACTGGAAGGAGGAAATTGAATTGGAGAATGTTCAAAGACTTTGAGTGAAAACATTAGTAATGTGCTAAAATGTGGTTATTTCGTTTTCATATTGTGGGATCATTCACTTTCTCGGTATTTAATCTCAAACCATGGATCTACAATGTCAAAATCACCGTGGGGGTACTGCCTGGCGACATTCCGTTGTTCGTATCACAATGCCCTGGAGACAATATCTTTATTTGTTTTGTGATATTCTTTTCACCATTGGTATTTATGATATTGTGTTCATAGTAACTTAGTCTAAATTCAAGACCACATCGTTTCATAATATGAAACGTTAATTTCCAGTAATCGATGACGTCAATCAACTTAGGTAGGCCTGCGATATTTCTCAGTCGTGCAATGCTCATCGTGGGTAGATGTTAAAGGTTCGGAAACCCATCAAAGATGGATGATTGGGATTACACATCCACTTTACGACTGAAATATTCAGTAGAGAAGACTAGTAACAGGCTGAAATTTTCTCACGACGTCCTGGCAAGCGTGAGCTGGGGGATTCCTTGTCAGTGCTCATTTAACCGCGTAAATTTGAGATGCAAACACAAGGCAACAGGCTTCTTCAGCCGAGCAACGCAAATGCTTTTATTTTCCATCGTCACATGTGGTGGCGAACCTGGTGACTGAGGTACATTGTCGATTGTGCAGCGTACAAAATAAACAAGGCATACGTCTGCCAGTATACATACACATTAACTGTTGCAGAACGCAACACTTTTATACTACTGTAATTGTATATTCAACCACGTGTAACGAAGCTGTAGTTTTGTTTGGCTCGCGCTCCACCAATGTCATTGAATAGTTTTGACAAGGCGCGATCTTTCCGTGTTTCATCACCTATCATGCCTTGCCGAAAAAGAAGAGGAAAATAAAGATAACGTAGGAGATTGAATAATCTTTATGCAGTTCACGTTTACTGGTAGTTTGGGCTGTTAGGAAGAAGTTAGCATTTTTACTTCCCTTACAAATCTCACTGCAAATATATTCATGCACATGGCCAAAGCTATCAACCATGAACGCTATCAATCCGTTAAGAATGAACGTCATTGGTAAATGTATTCCCTCCGAATCAGACGTGTCTGCAGATCATGACACTTTGATTATAGGCCCGCAAACCACGCGAGGTTGGCATTCCATGGTTACACATGAGCGTAGCCATGACTGCGTTTGAATATGAGTATTGCCTCTCCGATGTTTACTTTAGTGTCAAATATGACGTATAGTTCACAAGATATTACAATAACCAGGGAGATGGAACTGCAATAACGGTGCAGATATGATTCAAGTCTGCAAGATTCTGCATGGTATGAAAGATTTTGATCCAGCTGTTCTCTTTGTCATATTAAATGATCAAGTTATTCGCGCGGTCTTAAAGTTGTATATGGGCATTAATTCCACAGTAAAAGGGTACTTTCAGGGATGTTTCATTTTCTGTTTCCAATGTGCATTACCCCCATAATACAATATGATCCTTCAGAACACTTAAATGAGAGATAACTGTGTCCCCAAATTGCTTCAAACAAGCAATCTATTAGAATTTGCTGGGTTTTTGCTTCATCTGCAAATGGTAAATAATGAAGAACGTTGACACACAGTAGGTGTATTGTTATTCATTGTTGGTAGGCGTACAATGTAAGCTTACTATCACTTTAGCTTGAAATATTAAATAAATAATAAATAATGAATATTTCTAATGCGCACTTTCTGACAATATGTCACTCAAGGCGCTACATCAACAACATAATTCAAATGAATATTCATTCCGATGCCGGGATTTTGATATTAGAACCCTCCTTTTCCTTCTGAGAGAATTTCGTTAAAATGAGAAATTTGACTACTTGCAAAATCAGAATAGTATAACGGCCTACCATCATGTCGCAGCTATTGGTGTATAGGTCCTTTTTACGGTTATTTGAATACGTTGTGAACATGTAGATAAAAATCTGTCACATTAGACGCTGCTGCTTGCACTCTGAATCAATATCAAACAATTCGAATCAATATTTTCAGCCAAAGATCTGATTACATTTGACTCAGTTGGAGACACAGCAGCCCAGCCATGCAGGTGCACGTATAAAATTATGAGCTGAAATACAAGGAATGAATCCAACCCCTTCAGAAAAACAAACTCAAGCCAGGCAAAAACAAACAAACAAACAAACAAACAAACAATCTTCAGTGTTTAGATGTCATTATTGCAGTTCGTCCACTATCCCCACTGCATGCGTCACTTGTGGGAGAACCCACACTTTATAAGTATGATTATGTGTGTGTCTATGCAAGGAGGTACTAGGCGACCTATCCTACCTCCTTGCGCATGTAAGTTTGGGTCCCATGTCTGTCTATGGACATGAGAAAGGGCAGATATCTAAAGCAAGTGCTGCCTCAAACCTGTTAAATCCTGGCATTACTATGCAAGATAGGACATGAGCCTGGATTCACGACGTCGCCTCGTACACGCATGTTGTTATTGTGACAGTGACACCGGTCTTTTGATTACAAACAGAGCGGTTTCAACGTTAACCACAACAAAATAAATAACAATACCTGTTTAGACTAGAACCCAGGGACCGGAATGTTGGACGTTTATACATTTTGGCACCATATAATGCTTCTCATGATTACTATTAGGATGAGATTAATTCCCTTATAGAGCAAGGGGAGGAATTGAACTAATACAGGAACTGCATTCAAAGCGTTTGCCACGAAACCATTATTAACTCGATTACCTCGCAAAATATTTGTCGGTATACTTTCGAGTACCGGTATACATGTTAATCATTGTGATACTCACCATACATTTTGCGATTCGCGAGACGTCCTGTTTTTGTACACACATTCCCTGCAAAGCTTATGTTCGTCCTTACTGGATGTACAACCATCACATACGAGTATAGTGGAGACAGCAATGGAAAACACCTGTATATTTTACTATTACACGACACACGCGTGCGCTATTCTTTAATCGACAGAAAGAAGGGCAACAATTTCTTCTCTAATAATGTACAGAAAATCCAGGACAGCAAATCAGTGCACTGGGTGAGATCTTCCCATTATCAAAGACTCAAATTTGCAATGATGTCATTAGAAAAAAAAAAAGTTGCAAGTAGTCAAATCCATTGTTAGACAGGAACTGTTTCATGAATGGACTACGAGCAGTCACTGCACCGGCACAAATTGCTCTCCATTGTTGCAGTCGATATCAGTACAATTCGTCCTAAACTACCCACGCTTTCTCCCAATACAACACGGTATTTATCCCTTGCATGCCGCCTGTGATTCTGGGAGCACTGTGGTAAAAATGGAAAGACCCTAAAACTCTGAAAGGGTAGTTCTCAAGTTCGATTTTCGTACACAATACAGTGGCGGATCCAGAGGGGGTGCACCGGTCGCGCGCCCCTCTTTATTTTTGGTTAAAACAAAAGAAATAAAAAGACAAATGGGGGGGGGGTGCGTGCCCCCCTTTAACTTTGCAAAGGCGCCTCCTCTTTACGGTATTCCTGGATCCGCCCCTGCAATATGATACTTTTCAGTCTTGCACAAGATGTTCTAACGACGATGGTCCACTTGGCCAAGGTGTTTAACACAATATAATACTCGACAATGTCTAGGTAATGTTAATGACCTTGGGAAGAGAAATGCTACTAACACCAATGAGACTGCCATGTATGGATATAATCAAATGGCGTACTTGCATTGTAACATTGTATGTAGGGGGAAAAGGTGTATAACCGCTAATTTGGTAAACGTTTGGTCCAACGTTGTACGAAGATAAAAAGACATTGGCAATTGATTTTGGTTTGATGCGGAAGGAGGAATGAAATACACCCGTCAAGATCTATTATAACTCATAATATTAGCGGCAGAAATCACAAGTAATCAAGTGCATTTGTTTATTATGAAAGCATATAATATTTCGTTGTAGAGTAGCTCTGCGTTTCGGGGGGCTTTTTATAATCGTTACTTTATAGTCGTATATACCAAGTGTCCAGTAATACATCCGAGATAAGACAAATATCGTAGGTCTGAAATCTTGTTCAATGATTTTCGTACCATAGGGATATGACTTTTCGATTTAGACTCCAGAGCCTTGGTCACTTATGTGTCACTGATAGAGCATTTCGAGCATTTGGAAAGTCTCGGTTCACCTCATCCAAGTGTATAATATATATCCTGGAAACAATCGTTATGCAAGTGACGATGCCATATAGGTTCAGGGCACTCTTACATTGTACTAACCAGTGGCTGTATGCTGCTGATAAATCACTCATTCTGCTGTCACTGACAGATCGTCACCATTTGACAACTTGTCAGAATAATCTATGTTTGAGCAATATAACTATCTTCTTAAATGTTGGATTTATTTTTGGCATATAGTCGTTTCGCTGATTCAACATTTTTTCAAAGGTTCGTGAATTCTCAACTCACGCACTGTTTTAAAAGAAAAATAAATGTGCAGGCACAGAAATAATCGACTGTATGAATGCAACATCTACATTGCTACTACGATAATGGGATGATAGAATTGTTTGTTTTTCACTCACGCCTGAAGAATAATGTATTTTGACAGATAAATAGGACATGAACTGTGATGTTAACTCGACATTTTGTTGCCTGCCCGGCACAAGGGCCCTTAGACTTGCGTGCTCCAAAACTTGCTATGGCTGAGCCCCATCAAGGCACGCATGCTCTCAAACTCGCAAGGACCTTTCTGCGAGGTAGGAGACGATTATAAAATGTAACGATTTACAAATATCCGAAATACTATAAAATACGGTGGATGGAGACTATAAAAGCAACATACAACATGGACTTTTGACTCCATTAGCATGGTGAGTATACACACAAGTTCCAATGTTCTTCAGTTATCTGTTACTTTACTCTGCAGAGAAATAAAGGGAATCCTGCTACAAACTGACGAAATGAACAGCGAGCTCACAATTCCTCACACCCTCTACATGGAAACGTGGTGCAATGCGACGTCAGGTGAATGATTACACAGCTTCGGGATTCGTCACCTAACACCTCCAGAAAGCATTGCTCGGGAAGTCCCTCTGTTTGTTCGGATTCTGATTCTATTTGTCCTTCATTTTAACTCATGTTTACTTGTGCCAAACTCGTGTCTTGCAAGCCTCTTACCCCACGTCCTCGATTTCCAGACATTTACCTCTGTAAAGCTTCTGCGCAACGGAAGCGCCATGTAAAGCATAGGCCCCTACTCCTATCACCGATGGCGTTAACTTACATGGAACGAGATATTTTCCCAGCCTTTTCAGCGAAGCTTGCAGCTTGCATGGACGCTGGTTTCAAGTGGGGGCCACATTCTTTTCGTATAGAGTTTGACGATGGAGCTAAATAGCTCAATGGTTTGACCAAGGAGGTAACGAGCCTGGTACCTTCTTGGTCACGACGTATGGTATAACTCCATGGTTTGACCGACCCACCTTCGTACACACGAACGCGATCTCAAAGCCTATTCATTATAGTTTAACTTAACCATTTATTTATTCATTTCGTAATCAACATTCATTTATTGCAATTTAATGGGAATGTGACTAAAATGACGCATATTGCACAACTAGATTCTCAAGACCATTGGAGAGAGACTATACATGTATTTAGCTGACGAGGGAGGTCCTGTTCTTCCATCTCCCTGGGCTTAAATATTGAAGTGGGCTGACTCTACTCAGATTCAGAAGGGATAGCCGATGCACTGGATTGGGTTTCCTTGTCGAGTGGACAGCATGGGAAACTTCTACAGGACGTATCGTATTGGAGTCAGAATGATACAAATCAGCCTTGCGTAGGCCTACATGGTATTACATATCAATTGATCATGTAGCCATTAGTTAACTCAAATCTCAAACAAAACATTATACTACACTGTAGTGTTCACGAATCATCTGAGTCGATGAAAGTAGTGTACATGACAACTCTGTTGTTTGTGTTAAAAAACAAAAACAAAACAGGAATCAATCTGTGGCACCCGCTATTCGGGAATATTGTATTATCCTGAACTGTTCAGGACTTTGTCGAAGAGTTTACACCTAAATACATTGGTCATCCGGACTCGGTTTGTCGAAGGGCTATTATGATCAGCACACAAACTATTTGTGAGTGCACGTGCATTCTGGACCCACATAGAGAGAAACAGTGAGGTTTTATAAATGTTTGAGTGCTGATTACTTCTTTTGTAAAGACATGTGTAGGCAGAAGGGATTTTACTGTTTACTGTGGGTAGTCGACTGGGCACGGTCCGTGGTCCGACCAGCACCTTGGAAGTTGGGCTGGGCACAACGGCATCCTTTTCCGCAAATAGGATCGTCCTTCCATGAAAGTTGGGGCGAACTACTCGATTCATATCTTGACCACCACAAGGCATGCCTTGCTTAGTATCAAATTTATGCATTATACATCCGTTATTTGTATATATTCTAGTATAGCTGCTTGCAGTGATAGTAGACAAACGTAAAAGTACGAAGGTAAAATTGCGGAATGGAATAAAAGCGATGGGCATAAGGTTGTTATATGGTAATTTAAACAGGTACTTTAATTAGATAATAGCACGGAAATATACTGCAGTTGCCGTCATCAGTTTTCCATAATTTGCCTTGTCTATCGTGATTGTTCTATCTCATTCTGTGTGTTGTTTCTCTGTTTGTTTTCATTCGAAAGTTATCCATCTATCCTTATTTCCACATCATCATCACATGCCGGCATGAAAACGTTGAATATAAGGACAGCGAGCTGCAGAAATATCAACATGGACATGGTACGAGTGAATGTACGGGTACCTATGCATGTATACGTATAACTATCAGTAAAATGAGTGAGTTTTATCATAAAGGTGTACATTATACGAAGCCATAAGCGCTACTTCTTGCGACATAATGTAAATAAAGTTAATGTAAGTGGCAAAATGAGTTAGTGACAGATGTACCGAATATTCAGAGATACGACGAAAAGTGGAACATCAATTCATTTATACATCGATGTTTAAGCATGTGTGTGGTTTGAGGTGAACCATTAATATCATCTACACTGACACTGGCGGAAGCTGGAAGCGCTCACAAGCGAGTGTTTTACTCATCGAGAGCGATATGGAGTGTACTTACATGCAGAGAAGAGACGGAAGATAGAGAGAGAAAAAAAAAAATGGAGGATGCTACCGAGACTGCTAGAATCCTACGTTTGTAATGGCGGAGAGACTTGAGTTGAGGTGACTTGAGGTCTAGCGATAAGGACAACAAAAAAAAAACACACAAAAATGTTATAGCGCTAGACAAGCTGATGGAAATGAGAAACTTTCACATAATATTCTCGCTCTGTTTGTCGACACTTCAGATTCAAAGGTACGATGTACACTTACGCACCATAGGGTGATGGAAAGCAGGACGCATGCACTTCGAAGAAGCCATTAGTTCATCTCAAAGCAATGCAGATTTTGTAAAGTTTTTGTTTTGGTTTAGAAAACTACTGAAATGTAATGTCTGGCTATGATAATATTATCATCAACGTGTTCACACATTTCCAACGGGGAAATTACATTGACTTGTCAAACGTATGTGGAGGGTTATCAACGAATATCCACTGATTGAGTAGGCAATTTGAATACGACAAGCACTACCGTCGCAAAGAAGCAAAACAAAATACCAGGCCTTATGTCAAGACTTCCAGTATATTATACCATGTGACCAAAGCTGTCACAAGCACGAAAACGCATCCTACCTTCAACTTTGGCGCCACGAGCAACCATGCATTACCCCATTATCACTTGAAGTTACCTTTCTCTCTCCCGTCTCCCCCCCCCCCTCTCTCTCTCTCTCTCTGAAGAGTTTCATATGGGATATTTATGGATTTATTTGTTATTCGTAAATTTCACTCGTCTTCTTGAATTTCACATTGGAAACCTTCCACAAACTAACGATGAAATGCGTCATGGAGAGACGTTGCCAAATGTTGTCGAAGGCAATCAACAGGGAACACATACGGTCGAGCACTATTCCGCTATCAGACAGTTCAAACACAGGTGGATAAAACACAGATTCTGGAAAGATCATTGAAACGACCATAGCACATGCCATCTGCCAATGTATTTTGCTGGAATGGCATCTTGATTTAAAGTACCGAATGACACAGCCTTCTAGGATATGCAAATGGAATGTGGAAACAAGAGTCTGTTTATCATGGCAGATGCATGCATGTGAAGAAGCAAACATAGCAAAGACTTCATCATGCGATTTTTTTTTCTTCTCGCCCGATCTATAGTAGGTTATGATTTACACGGCTTTGTAATTATTGTCTCTACTTTTGTTTGTCTTTAATTGACACGGATTTGGTCATACATCGCAAAACCGATCGGTCAATTTTTATTGTTTGACACTGAAAACTCTGGGAAGAAGATACATTTACACAAATTTCTTGTATGATTAATTTCATCAAGATTTACATTCACGTATTACTTGATATTCATGGCTTCATTACACACACGTGTACAGACCTACTCTTTGTTTTTAATAGTGAATTTCCTATACAAGTAATTTATGAAAACAGTGGCATTCTAGAGTCAGATTAATCAAACAGCAAAATCATGATGCCCTATGTACTACTGTAGCTTGAATGAAAATAAAGAGAAAGAGAGAGAGAGGTGTGTGTGTGTGGGGGGGGGGAGAAACTGGCGGGAATATTTAATATCATTACACTCCTCACATTTCGATCCGAGTCAGAATGGTGGTGTCATCTCACATACGATACCCAACGCCTACGAGTACAGCTTATACGAAAGTAGGGAGACATTCGAAATATGGTCAGTATGTTCACAGGCCGAGAATATTCAACAGCGTTACTGGGCGGGAGTTTCGCGGGAAGACGTGAATCAATTCAAGACACGCAAATCTCTGCTAAGAGTCGGAGGAATGTCGAGAGAAGTCGACATCGTCAGGATGAAAGGAACTGACTCTCCTGTATAGTCAACACGTCGAGCGAGAGCAAGGTGATTACTCCTACGGGAGAAGCCATCGGTTGACTATTTCGAGCGTCGTTTGTTCCTTCGTTGTACACGGGATGGAGCAAGAATAGAAAACACTATAGCTTCCTCCTTCAAGATAATTTGTTGAGTCTATCTATTGCGCCTAAAAAGAAAGGCAGGTAATCGTACTTTCGATTGATTTCTTACTGAGTGGTCTGAAAGCGGACCGAATTTGAAGGAAAAGTAAAAAGAAAGGAGGGGATGGGGAAACCTTAGGATGGGCTGCTTTCATTTGTGTACGTATTGTCAGTCGTCTGCCAAGAAGTCAAATGCTCGTTGTTCATCCTTGATGACTTTGATAAACATGTCGTTATCGTGAGTTGAATGAGGCACAAAACATTATTATGGAATGGAGGAAAACTACATCACCACAGAAACAAATCATAAATGCAATATTATCGATGTCTGTTACTTCTTTTTCTTCTTCGGCTGTTTAAGTTTGCCTCCTTCAATTAGCTGAAGATTCTTGTTGAAGCTCATGCACCATCATATAAACCTCATAAAACAGCAAAGCTAGCATTCCCTCTGCGTGTATATTATCAGAGAGGAAAAAATCACAAAAATATGGTTATTCCTTCACCAAAACCTCACAAGAATCACTAGCAGTACAGCAGCACAACAAATCAAGAGTGATCAGAATTCCAATTCATTCTACATGGGTCTATTCTGGCTCACGATGTTTACCTAACTTAATCATGCCAATTTCAATACCCAGTGAAGGTAAAGTAATACGACCTGCAATGTTTCTGCTAATCGCACCAATGATGGTCTGTCACATATTTTATTATTCTATACATGTACAAAATAGATGTCCTCTTCGCTGAGATAATGACTTTAAATGAATCATTGTATTTGAGTAAGCCGTTATAGCGTTATCTCTCGCACTCTGTCGTAGCCTATAGCATTAGAAACACAAGCAATTGACAAGTTTGAGGAATTCTAGCAGCTTACGGATAAGGTTTTAGTTCCTCTGATAAAAAAGCATATTACACTTTGTAATACTTTAAGAACATAATAATGGGGAATCCTATATCAGATTATATACGGATAAAGCTTCTAAAAGAAGAAAAGGAAAGAAGTGAACAAAAAATACAGGTGCGTTGATTTGCAGAATTAGAGGATTTGGGAAGGTTCTTAGTGTACATATTCAAAGGTAAGATTCAGAAGCAAAACTCTAACTATTGATATTCGAAGTAAGATTTCATGATAAGTGCCAGAGGCTCATTGTTTGGTAAGTATGCCCGATTAAGGGGTGATGGAACTAAACTCTTTTACTCCAAATGGGACGACGACATCCATTGGTTGGATGAAAATCACATCTGAAGGATCATAAGAACTTACGGATGACACCAAGAGCCTGAAAAAAAAACAAACAACGTTTTTGATTGTTTGTTTGTTATTTTGTTGCTGTTGTTGTTGTAGTTTGTATCACATCACATCTCACTCGGTGTGATGGAAATGGAACAAGTCTTCGTATCAATGATAATAATTAATGTTGTCCCTGATAAACAGAAACAAACGTGCACTGGAAGTGATGTGTTTACTCTAAAAGTGAACTATCCTCGATGGTTTGCTAGCATTTCATTTCTCACACCTTACTACAGTGAAGAGACCGATACATACCCTCCCCCCCACGCACACACACACGCACGCACAAAGGAAGGAAATAAGCAAATGAATGGGAAAAAGAAGCAATAAGTAGTGAGGATGAAGACGAAGATGGCGAGGTGTATATGGGGTGACAGACATTATAACGTTTAACAGAGAAAAAGATTGGAATATTATGTAGGACCAGTAAAACTTAAATACAAAGAAGAAAAAGAACCGCAAAGAGGAGGAGGGGAGTATAGAAGATGAAGAAGATGGATCTTACAATAAATGTTTGTAATTACTGGTACACAGGCCTGCTGGTATGTGTTTTGATTATGGATGATCTCATAAAACATACAAATAGAAAACAAAAAAGATGATGAAGAAGCTGAAAAAAGAAGGGTTGATATTGCATTCGTATACCAAGGCGGTGGGGAAGAATGATTTAAAAAGAAAGAAAATTTCAAATTTCTTTTGCGTTATCAAATTAATGATATCCCCGTTGATGGCACTGAATGTTATGTAGAAGTGGTTACGAATATTATAGCGTTCGGAAATCAAACTAAGAGATTATGGACGTTAACAACAATAGACACAGTATTGATAAAAAGTGTCGTTTTCGAAAATTTATGCCTGTAAAGTCGAATAATCACAGCTCCATGTATGACACAATTTATCATTTCTCCTGCTCAACATTGCTTGATGATGTTAACAAACTAAAGCATATCAATAATTGTTATTTACTGTATATGAATACTATAGTGTAGTGGCAGGTGAGTTAACTATAAAATCGAAGTGGTTTATCGCAAACGCGATATACTTCGTAGAGAATGACATCTGCCGCTTGAGAAGCTGTGGAGTGCATGTCCATGAAACTTGCGAAACTTGAATTCCACGAATAATAATAATAATAAAAAGCATTATGGCTGAGAAAACAAGCAGTTTATTGGTCTCCTGTGTACACAAGCAGACCCGAAACGGTGGAATTCACAAGAAATGCGGTTGCATTCCGACAATTTCTCTCACAATATCCTAACAATTGGCTCTATTTGTATAACCAACACACACACAAAAAAAAAAAGGAGAAGGAAAAAAAAAACACATTCCCTCAAAATGTCCTAAGTTTCAGAAGCGCAGGTATGGGATGGGACAGTGTGGAATTGCACTTCAAATAAACATGACCGTAAGTTTGTGTCGTACAATATGGGTTCCCATCAGTCCACATGATTAAAGCTGAACTCAAGAATACTACGTGTATCTTCAAACACTGTCAATGCAACGAAAGCCATGAGAATGTGGTTTGTTCAACATCTCCCAGAAAATGTGTCTCGTTGATATATGAGCTTCAAAACAAAATAAGGAAATTCAAAATGATACATGCAGGTGGCCGGAAAGTACAATGAACACAGAGGGTGACGGACATTCTTTTTCCACATGATCTTACACCACAAGCCAGTTCTTTGAAATGAGGGTAAATACATCTTTGCACAGGTGAAATTATGGTCCATTATTGGACATCGTCTACTTGTACACACGCAGTTTGCCCTTTGGCATCCCTCTCAAAATATACTCGAAATAGTTAGGTAATGACTCGTGTCCATAGATATCTATACCAAAGTTATATCCCAAAAATGATGGGCAATAGTCACAGAGTGATTGTTCTTTTATTTACCGTCCATTTCTTTTCCAAGACGAAATTCCCAGTCTTTTATCACGGGAATGCCAAAACAAGACTATAATAGAATTCAAAGGGAAGCATAACAAGTGAGGACATTGCTGTGGTCATTGTGGTGTGGGTGAGTAGAGAGAGGTCATAATTACGATGTCCAGCGTAACGGGCCATAGCCTCTGGCAGAGGTACAGGTAATGACCACTTTTGTCTAATCCGTAAATTCCACTTGTTACCCAGCGTTTTTGGCGTCAAAAAAATCGTCTCGCTCTTTTTTTTTTTCTTTTTCCTTGCGAAAACCTCTCCACTCGCTAAATTTATTTGGAAATGAGCTAGCTGACTCGTGCCAACATACTTAGTATACGTTTTGTATATTTGTTCGTTTGTGGCGTGTGTGTGTGTGTGTGTGTGTGTGGATGTTTTATTGTCGATGTTGTAAGTAATCCGACGATGAAGAATTTCGCTATGTGCATCGGTATCAAGATCACGTACGTGTACGCATTGCACGTATCTAGTATCTATATACATGTATATGTCTTCATATTTCCTTACAATACTATCTAAATCTGTTAAAAACATGTTCCTTTCAATGCCATTTCAAATATACCCTTATACTTTTAGTGCAAGAACAGAAGTACGCCTGTAGATATTTGCCATGTAAAAAATTATGTTCATGAGTTATATTCATAAAACAAAATCATCTTTCCCTGACTTCCGACGTATCTTGTATCCTGTAACCTATATTTTCGCTGAGAAAATTGCAAGTCTGCTAACTTGCGGGTGTTTTATGATCAAGCAACAATGGGGTGAAATTCGATACATACAGGGTTTATAAAGTAACATGATAGAATTCTTGAGGTAACGAAAGTAGCCCAAAAAACCAATTAGTTAGCAGTATTGAGAATCAGTGAGAACAGGACGTACTATGATGGATACAGGGATATATTTTGATGTAAATCAACTGAATGCAAATGGTCGATTGGAAAGATTATCATGAAGAGAAGCATGGACTTTACACAAACAGATGGATGGAAAGGAAGATATAGATAGACGGACCGATTGGACAACACGAGATGATTACACAGCACAGAATGGAGGGTGTGTGATGATATTGCGGAGAGATAAATATATATACGATACATATTGTCAACGAAAACGTGATGGGCATTTACATAGCAAATCAACATGACGTGGTGCATGGACATGCATCGATTCCACGCAAAACACACAAACAGTATCAAGGCACCATGGTTATTGGCAAGTCTAGGGCGTCTCACCTCCCTGGCAAGTCTTTATGGCCAGCACTTGAAATAGATGGCTGCTTGCCGCTGTACGATTGATGAAGAGTATAGGTTTAACATTATTGACGAACAATGATTGATAAAATTCAATGCCAGTACCGGCGATGAAATTAAGGCAGTATACTTGGTATAAAGTGGTTATTGTCAACTCACTTCAGTGGGTAAACCGTCAGTTCGTCGATCCCTACTGTGCTGAGCTGACCAAAGTTCACGGTATGAAATTCGAAGACGCCTCGTCCCGAGACAACATAAATGACCCCCAGTTGAGTTGCCAGAGAAACGACCGTCGTTCGCGTTGTTCCACGGCGGGAAATATACAATATCCACACTTTGTGTGAGCTAAAGTAAAGCCTTTCTTGGTAATATGTTTGGATTCAGTTGACGGAGATAGTGATTATTCCGAGATAGAAACCGAGTATCAATCAACGCCTCCTTCCCACTCAGTTTGTCCAATGCAATAAACATGAGTAAATCAAGAAAACGCTTTATGACATATTGGCCACACAGATGAGTCGCTTTTGAATGTGTGCATGAAAACTCCACAAACTTCTTTCCTTTGGCTTTATGTCAAAGTCGCCGATTAGGTTTTCTGTGTCCGTATAGCGCTGCTGACGATTTTTGACAAACTCCAAACGATGAGGCAGGTGGTGACGAGATGTGTGTAAAGGTACTGTATTGCGAATTAAGTGCCTACATTGTAGAATAAAGCTAGGCGTTCACATACAAATGAACGATGCAGCTCACTGACAAGGCTTTTCGCTCCGGCAGACCGCACGCTGACCTCACAAAACTCCGGGCAATATCCAGGGCACGCCGTCCTCTTATACACGAACGAGCGTCTTTTCGACTGTTCGCTGAATCTGTGCTCCCGGCGCGTTCTTTTGAGAATCTCCTTTTCTCAGTTCGAGCAACGGTGCCGCTTTCGGATCAAGTAAAAGACACACGAATCGCGCCTGTCAAAGAATACTGCTGAGACGGTACACATTTATAAGAGGGTCGCCCCACGGTCCCTTTCCCCGCAACGACATTCAACACAGAACGCCAAGGAACAAATCACCGTCATTTGTCCACTGAAAAAAGAAAGAAAGCTGTGACAATAGTGCGCCCAACAATAACGCCGAATGAAAGAGGCACCTCGGGAGTGAAGGTGCTGCACGAAATGAACGAATTCCAGATGTACCACCCACCAGCCTAGAAACAACAGCTCTCAACATGCAAGTTTTACACTGATACAATTCAAAAGTACGATGGCCACATGCACAGCAAATCTTCCTCGGAACAGGGAGGTGGAAAGAGTTGAATTCCGTGCTCAGCGGAACATTGGTTCTGTTTACGGGACCAGGACTAAGCAAATACGTGCAAACATGTAATCATTACTGTCTTTTATCCATCATGGACGGGGTCGGAGCATGGAGGTACAAACAAATTTGTACCTCCATGGTCGGAGTAAGCGCTTAATGTTGATCGTGAATCACGATGTTGGTTTTGCGTGCCTTCGTTCAATTACCTCCAATATTTGACAGCTTGCCATAAAGAGGATAGATCGTAGGTGAAAATGATCTTATTCCAAAGGGGGTATTATTATACTTCCAGCGTTATTATTTCTCTCCATGTGGGCGGTTCCATTATCTTTAGTCCAGATTGGCAAGTACAGGCCTACATTATAGGCCTGTTAATCATCTTTTATTATTATTATTATTATTTTTTTGTTTCCTGAGGGCAGGGCCGGGGGACATTAATAAAAACATCTAAGATGAAACCACCGGGCAAGACTCGAATTCGAAATAAGAAATTCTATTTGAAAGCCATGGTATGAGCAAGGAGGTACATGATTGTAAAGGTTCGATCTCCTTGGTATGAGCGTCATCTATCCACCTTACCACAGGGCTCCCACTCTAGAGGTCACATACAGTTAATAGGCTTATGTATTGTTTAAATAGACGGACCAGCCCGAATTGCGTCGCAAACTTCCTCGTACTCAAGATACTATTACGAAAATGAACCAGGGAAAATCATCAGCATGAAACGATCGAACAAGATTGGTAAGGACTAATCATTACCCTCCTGGAATGTGAAGGCCAGTCCCTCTTGTGCCTTCTTTTATTCAGAGGGACTGACTTTATTTCGGAGTAGATTTAGAAAACACGTGCATTCTTTTTTAGCAATGAAATCACATTCCTCGTTAGAGACTTCTGTGATTTGCGAAAGAATATTAATGTAGATGGTGATTCGTCTGTAAATTTGACAATATTTTTTTCTTTCAATCTTTAACATACGTGCGGCTATATAGACACTAATATTATTTGTATTAGTGTGAGACCTATTGGCGTGTGGGTATGTGTTGTTTGTTTTCCAGAGAAGAACAACGAAATAGTGGTTGATAATACAAACCGACTTGTTATGCCACCACAATTGATCAGTGCACATGATCAGTACACATGCTTATGCTACCACAGTCCTTTTTATTCTCAGCCAATACAAAGGGCATACGATTGATTTTTTGGCGCGATCACAGTTCGTATACATTTCTTTCAATGGCATCAACCAAATCATATCGATCGCAAAAGTGACAAACATTTCCAAGCTGTTGACATTACAAGCTTATTTTGAATCGTGCTCGCGGCAAAATGTTAACCTCAATTGCTTCCTTGAAATTAATTGCACACAACCAAGACAAACTTCAAGAAATTCATTGACTTTATTTGCTGTACATTCTATGAAAGAGAATAATTTTCTTATATCTAGTCTAAAGATGGCTTTGGTTCTAACGTTTAACAAGACAAAGTGAACTACAATTACGGGATTTTTTTAAGCTTTCAACGAATTCTTTAGATTCAATCTAAGTGTCCTTGAATATAGTGTTAGTAGCATCTCTATTATGCAACTTGATATCAAATTCAGTTTTGCATTACTGTACACTTGTTTTCTGCACGTTTCTCTCTCTCTCTCCCTCTCTCTGTATATATTTATATAATGTACATACATACATATTTTATATTATAATATCATACATAAGTTACAGCCATCAATGTCCACCATAATTTTCTACGACAGCTAATGTAGTTTAGTAATCATTTGGGTATAATGAACACGCTTATGCGTTCTATTCTCCTCCCCCTTCCCTCCCCCACCCCCCCCCACCCCCACAAAAAAAAAAAAAGTAATAATCCATGATACCTGTAGACCCTGCTATACTTTCAGGGGTAAAACTAAGGCGAGCTTCTTATAAATATACAACTTTGGAAGTATAGATTCTTCTTTTTTGTTTTCTAGACTTTCTCTTTATACGCATTAGTTCTCATGTTTTCTCTTTTTAACGCACGTTCTCACAAATATCTTATCTACAAAATTGTTTGAAAAAACAAAACGCAACAATATTGGCCTTCCAGAAAGTTCCCAAGCAGATGAGACCGAAAGCTGCTCAGATAACAAGAATATCGCTGTAAGATAATTATCTCACATAAACAGCCGCCAAACCCTTGTGCTTAATAGTTGGGACTACGGACAGCACAATAGTTTTCGTTTAGTTTTGTTTGTTTCTACCTACTTATAGTGGGTACAGTATTTCAAACAATATCATTCTAAGAATTGAACTACCATGTAAATCTTACTTCCCATCAGTAACGAAAGGTGACAGACGTACACGTTTTAGTTATTTTCTTTCAGTGATAAAAGAGTGTTTGATCCATTTGTATAGTCAGATGTTGTTATTGTGAGTGTCCATTTCATGATGTCATCAGTATGATATACCGTATGAACGTGAGTTTAATGTCAAAGCCACTGGTAACCATTGGGTGCAGTGACTAAAAAATGTTCGAGTTATCAAATATGACGCACATACGTTTAAGTATAGTTCATTTGCATCACAAAACATCCTACCATAATATAAACATTTTGCAAGAAAGCCACAAATATAAGGAAATATAACTAATTTTCTCAATAAACCATAACTGTAGACGGTTTACTCTAGCAAGATTTTAATAAAAATTATTGTTCACATTTTGTAAATATACTATATTGATTAACTTACATTTGTTATTTCCATCCCTAATCCTCGTTTTAGAACTATTTTGAAGCAAGAAAGCTTTTTTTTTTCTTTTTTTTTTTTTTAAAAATCTGCAAATGGTAAATACAACATAGTGGTTTTAAGTTATGCTACCGAGTACCCAGCAAGTTAATAACTTGCTGGGTTACGGAGAATCCTTCTTATTTTAAGACCTGTTCATGTGATGGATTGTTCCGATAGTGGGTACGACTGTCTGATCGGAGAAGCATTATGTTAACGGGCAACTGCAGCGGCGGGGCTTTCTTTAGATTGGATTGTCTGGCAGCATACATGCGACAGTGAACCAAGGGGTTAAAGTGTGCGACAGAAAGATTGCAATTATGTATCGATGGAAGTCGTTGCCACATGCAGGCGTGTAGAACGTAAATGTTCGCTCGCCCGCTGAACAATGGGGGTCCTCCTTCTCTGACATTCTTGCCACCAGTCGAAGTGCGTTACTCCTCCGGGATAATCCGGTTCCTGAATACTCCGCAATCAATAATTGCTGCGGATCTAACCCCTGCCTCCATTGTGCATATTGTAATCACAGCCACTGGCTTGGAGAAGTGAACCCTTTGTGCTCAATACCCAAGGCCCCCGGAGATTTCGGCATCAGATCTTATAAATAAAGATGGACTTTTCTCTCTTGTATTTTTTTCGGAAATGCGAGTGAGCGTATACGGGCTCGATGGCAGTTCAGATGAATACAAATTATAGCCATAATCAGCCGAAGTACTTTCGAAAGCACTTGCGTATGGCGGGCAGGCATCGGCTATGTCTCAGAGCAAGGGAAGAAGACAGTAGTGTTAACAGTTAAAAGACGGTCGGACGAAAGCGCAGCAATTTGATAAGGAGAAAAAAAAAAGGGACGGAAGGCGAATGGAAGACAAGATAATTCATTTTCTTGAATATTCTTATTTAATCCATAGTTGAGATGTTTACGTATCCTATATTTTCTAATAATTTTTGTGTGGTATTAATTGGCCACTATGGATATTTCAGTCCCTTGCCGTTTCATGTGCTATAGCGATACTTCATGATTCCATGATCAACAAAGTAAAAAATATAAGGAGAAAAATGATGATAACCACGATAATTTGAAGGCTCTAAAATGCAACACTTTTTTAAAGTTCATTTTATTTTGCTCAATTTTCTATGCATGTATTTAGCAACGCAAGCAATATCAAGGTTCTCGTTCAGGGTTCAACAAAAATTGGAATAGAAAGAACTTCACGCGAGTGATCAAAATCAAATCACATCATACGTATAACAGTACGATATGTGTTCCGATCTTTCGTCTTCTTAACTCATTACCATAATACAAAAATGTTTATCATGTGGGCCTACCCCTACACACGAAGAGACATCATAACACTTCAATTACTGTCGCTCATAGACGCTGCAATTGAGAAACCACACGCAGCTGCTAAGTATTTGATGGTTTCACAAAATAATAACAATAACAACAACACCACCTGTACTTAAAAAAAAAACACACAAACAAACAAAAAAACCGACATGGTATAGCGAGTTAAGATGGCGGCACCATCAGAAACAGATGGGCATGCAGATATTTGTACAAAATGATGACGAGTTAGGATGACCGTTTTCGGGCGCGTTATCTTGCAGAATGCCGAACCACAGACTCATTAATAACAGCGGTCTGTGGTAAGCATCATGTTTTATACAAAAAACATGAAAAACCACCAAATGAAGCATGGTTGCCTAGCATCATGGTGGAGTGCGATGTGAGCGTATGGCAAGCCAAGATAAGTTTGACTCCAGCATAGACAACTTTAGGTCTATAAAATGCAATGTATTAGAAGTTTCGTCGAAAGTTAATGTTTGACATAAAACACACAGACACAGACACAGACACACACACACGCACACGCACGCGCGCGCACACACGCACACACACACACACACACACACACACACACACACACACAATTCAAACAGCATGCAGGGCTCGACTTAGAGCGATGGCCCTGTGGTCCGGGCCAGGGCCACCAAGAATATGTTGGACCACCAAATTCCCAACTCTGTTGTCTTTTGGTATGTTCGATAAGGCATCTAGGGATTCAAAAATGAATTGTTGATTCCGTTTAGTTTGGGTCAATACATTCCATTTTTCGGACCACCAACATTCGAAATTTAGTGGCCCGAACGGGCCACCAGGAAAAAAAAAGTTGTTGTCGAGCCCTGAAACAGGGTTGACGAGGTGCAGAGAGGGAGGAGGGAAGAAATAATGTCAGCTGAGCTCGAACAAAACATTTCATACACAGGGCGCCAACATTATATCGAACATATTTCGTTATAATGAAGTAAGAATTCAGGCCACAAAACTATTACCGATTATGGTGCTAAAGTTTCTTTGGTTACAACGAAATTTCACTGTAACGAAAGGAAATTGTTTGTTCGTTTGTAGCTCCATGCTTGTCCCGAGGAATTCGTAATATTCTGTAACATATTTGTAGGCCCTAATGAGAGTCGCTTGTGTACCCCATTGCGCTGTCCTAGCGACGGTGACACATTTGCACCGATCTTACTTTCTTTTATGGTTAGGCCTGTGATAGAGTGTTAGATTTCGTTTGATGTGAGAATTAGGATAAGGATTAGGGTCGTGTTTGCGGGTAGAATCTATATTTGGCTTAGAGTGCAGATAAATTGTACAATGTTTTTCATAGGAGCAATTGTCGCAGGAGCAAATGTATGTCATGGAACTCCCTAATGACATCTTCACTCATCTTTATCTCCAGCCCCCTTTGTTTAAAACAATGTATGAATGTGTGGGGTATGATCGTGTGTGTTTGTACATGATTGGTTCAATATTGAGTAAAAGACTACCATGACACTACTGACAATGAAAAATATAATGCATGAGAACATGTTCTTGTTATTCTGCATTCATTGTTTATTATCATCTATTGCTCATCGTGAGTTGCAGTCAAAACCAATACATTCATCGCGCAAGAATATACAATGTATAGAGAGAAAGATGCGTGTCGGGGGGGGGGGGGGGGAGGAGAAACGTACATATGGCAATCATACTGCAGCTGGCAAGTGAGTTTTGTTGAACTGAAAAGGTAATGTGCATATCATGTACAATGTAGTACATTGTACATAGGCTATTATCTTCTCTTCAGACTTGCCTACAGTTATGCCACTGTAGGCTATTTTCTCTTCAGACTTCCATAGAGTAACGACATCATAGGCTATGGCAGACAATTGATGTGTATGAACATCCACGTATAATGTGGAATGTGTCGGGGACTCCAACCCATCGCAACCATACCCCCACCCCGACTACATCAATCCAGAATCAAACATCTATGGTCACACATCAGGTAATGGATGTGTACAAAGGTGGGATGATCATCTCTGATGACCACGGTATGCATATTCGAGTGCATCCGGTGCAAACGTAGATCACAATGTGAATAGGAGTTTGAGCTTGGCTACTATAGGGAAACAAAGCTGTGCTGATGGTAGCGCTTCGCATGTGATGCAAACTTTTCTCAGTTCCAATACTGATGTTATTCATTGAAATGTATATGAATATGAATCATGATTGCAAACACGACGAGTTTTACAATGTTATCTTTGTACGACGTAGTACATTGTACCACATCTCAGATAAAACTCGTTTGAAAAATACATGTGTAAAAAAAAAGTCTTAGTGTATAAACATACAAATTCTTGGTGAGAGTTACCAGAGAGAGATAGGGCTGTGATAAAGGAATGAATACATTTGTTTTCATACCGTCAGCAAAAGTACATTCGTGATATCTTCCAAGAGGGCTAAACTAGATATTTTTGCAATGCTTGACCTCACAGCGCAGCTGCCCATGGCTTCATACACTGACCTGTATTTGGCCCATCTACCTTTTGGTGTATACCATACTGATCCTTGCCATATCTAAACCCTAAACATGGTTAATGATTGCTTTGTACTTACAACATAGCATACAGCTGAAAAAAAAATAAAAAATAAAAAATGTACACCATTCCCTTTAACTATGGAATTCTTGCTTTCAAAGCACAGGTAATTCAATTTCTGAGCGTCATTAATTCAAACCACTGAACGGGGACCTAAATCATAAACCATTAAAGCATGTAACTGACTTTGCAATTTACATGATGATGTACATGTGTATGTTTTTACTTTTTTGAGTTTTCACTGGATAATTCCTGAGATATTTTGTCAAGCATACAAGGTAAGAATCAAACATGACCTTATACCAATATCTTACCCATTGCCTATCCAATATATATTTTTCTACCAGTATGACATGAACTGTACATATTATGGTATGTGAATACGAACTGAATTTTGACCCTGAACCTCATCAAGTTTTGCCATTTGAAATCTAAGATGCTTATTTCTATGCAACAATACAGGTACTACCGGTACATCATACCCTAAAATATTCCCTTACTGGTCCCACAAATAGGAATTACGGGTACATCTAATATTATGGATTCAGCTTGTATACACAAACACACACACACACACACAAACACACTCACACTCTTTCTCTCTTGTGCCCTTTTTACATCATAATTTCATGGTAACCTGTCTTGTCTGCAAAATGACATTTGCAGCAAAATGTGCATATATTTTTTTTAGAATTCTTATTATTTTAACACTGATAAAAATGATATGCCACACAGCTTGCATGTATGTGTGTGTGTTGGGGGAGGGGTGGTGATTTCAATGTGTGCGTATGCACGTAGAAGGTATAGAAGCTTTTCACTACAACCAAATAAATTAGAATTCGTGTGTAGTTTTAGATCATACTTAAATCTCACAGCACATTCGATACAAGTACATAGTATTGTTCTCTCACCATGTACTGACAATGCAGTGGACATATTAAGTGTCAGTACCATGACAAAAAAATAATAAGAAGAATAGAATAGCCATTAGGTAGAACATGTAAATGAAGATACAAGCAAAAATTGAGCATCGCATTTGCTAAAGCCTTGAACAGGGCGAGTAAGAAAAATACAGATGTCCAAATGCAACAGCTGTATGACAATCTCAGCTGCAGCAGGAATAATGATGATATCAAATCCAATATGAATGTAAAATTTCCTGTCATCATTCAAAAGTCACTATTAAATGTCACTTTCACTAGCTGCAAACACCAGTGATATCTGTGCCACGAATCCATGTTCTACCTCCTCTCTACTTCCTAAGAAATTACTGCGCGAATAAATCAAGGTGCATACTACAGTGTATCTGAGAATAACAATTTCATATTACACGTTCTGCTGCATATACTACCAGTACCCATTGACCCACATTTCACTATTGTTAACTGACTGCTTGAGTACTTACAATGACATCATTTCTAGCATTATGACAATATCAAGGCATAAAAATCATGTCTAATGAATATAATGTATATGAAAAATCCCAGCTACCAGAAAGCTGTATTATTATTTCTCCATCAGCAAAACAAAAACAAAAACAAACAAAAAAGATATGAACAAAATAAAAGAATGAATATGTAATCATCCTGTCCCAAATGATATCCTATAAATTGACTTTCTCTAGACTTTTTGCAATCATTAACTTTTGCATGGAATGTCATCATACATATCTTGAGCATAAATCCATAAAATATGAAACTATGTCCCAGGAAGCACTTACCAATCATTTTGGATGAAAAAAAGTGAAGATGGACCATGAAAGTTCATGAGAAATCTCACAGAATATTGAGAAAATTCAGCAAGTCAAAAATATGGTGAATCACAGTTGTGCAAAGATAGCTATTGCTGGCGACATAATACACTGATTGTGTAATTTGTTGCATGCACAAATTTGTCACTTGACAATTTTTGCCAATATACATGTAAAACAATTGCAAATTATCTCTGCTGAAGGCAAGATCTAGATACAATGTATGTTAAATTTCTCCCTCATGTCCAACATACCTTAAGTCAAAGTCTTTGTGTAAATCAAAGGAAAATTATAATCATCTTTTGATTATTGTTTTTTTTTTTAATGCATGTGAGGAATAAAATGAAACCTTTATCTGCGTCAAATGAACGAGATGCCCAACTTGAATGAATTTTATGTTGTAAGATGTGCTGACATTCATGTAGTCATAAACTTTGTTCTTGCTTGTCTGGTTTCTCTCACATTTTTCACCATTGTCCACTGATTTCACTGCCATAATACGACCACTTTCACTCAGAGCAAGTCTCCCTTGAGGCAGATTTCCTTAAAAAGTACAAGTCACAAATCAACTTTGATATAATGTTATTGGCTAATTCTTAAAAATTCATTTAGAGTGGGATGAGCTCCTGTGCTGTCATTAGTTCATCTTTGGCTTATGGGGAGTGATTCGAATGCGCCTCTTGCCATACCTCTTCTTTCTCTGCTGCCACATGTGAGACAACATTGTCGGTGAACCTGTGAGTGAGAATAACAGGACGATAAAGATAATGAATAATCTAGAAAGACAGACAGAATGAGATAATAATGATTTATAATCAATATACAGTCAATCTTGCCTTAGTCGAATCTATTTGGACTGAAAAGAATAGCTTCGACTTAGGCGATTATTCGACTTATGCAAGGTTGACTGTAGTAATTGTTTGACAAACATGCACACAACTGATCATCGAAGCCTTTGTATCATGAATATACTGTATCAGGAATAAATGCAAATTCAAGTTCATTGTACATCTTCAAAGTTTATAACAAGAAGACTGTTGAGTATGTGACAGTGAAAGCACCGTGTCTGCTTCATTCATTTGTCCTGTAAAACCCTAGGTAAAGTCCATTCATAAAAGAATAACAACAATAATCATATGCACATGCAGAAGCACACATACAACACATAAACACACAGACAGTAATGTCTGTAGTGTACACCACTGTTAAATGGTCACTCAAGAAAAATCTGCAAACGGTATGATAACTGAAAAAGACAGACTTCAAGTGAGAATTAACTCTTCACAGTGTTTATACAGTGGAATGAAGACAAAAATATTGTGATTTGGAACAATCATCATTCACATTTCGTTCATACAACAGCTACAAAACAAAGAAAAACAAATCCCAGTTAGAGATCATAATGCAAAAGAATCATTAAGTACTGTATATGACATATATTTAGCGAGTCTAATTTTTGTGACTTCGCAAGGATTTCGTTAGTGGTTCAATTGTGAAGTGGAGTACAGTACTAAATAGAAAAATGTATGCATGCATGTCACATTCATGTTGGGATCAGAGTCAATATTTTCCTGTGTCTTTAAATTGGCAAATATCTCCTGCCTCACAAAATTTGCAAAAATAAATATCTCTCAAAATATTCAGCGTATACAGTAGGTTACCTGAAGAAAACTTACTTAATAGTATGATGCATATATGACAGTACAGGTAGTAGACAAAGTTAAAGGAAACATTCAGCTGGTTTGGTAGGTGAAAGCTGAACTTCTCTGTCTCTGTGTAGTAAGGAATGGCCAAGATGACGACGATTACTGCAAAAGGGAAGAGAAAAAAAAAAACATCAGTGTAGAGACAAACTTTAATGTATTGGTGATGCATTCAAGATTCATCATTTTCTACAGTAAGAGGTAAATTTGAAGAACATTGGTGGCACATGCCTTGGGTAGATAGTGGTGCATTGAAAACTAACCTTTGTTTTAAGAGTGGCGCAATGCAGTACATAGTTCCCCCATTAAATCATTCTGAGCATTGGAGCCTCTGAGTTGTAATGCTCAAATGATGATGAATTAATTTTCTTTTGTTTGGCGTTTTTCTTTATCAATATATCTGTTTAAAACTGATGTATCTATGAATTAATTAGCCAATTAATTGATGAACACAATATAATTTTTTTCTTTTTTTCGGGGGGGGGGGGGGGGGGGGTATCTGTGTCATTTCCTACCTATCTGGTCCTGGCTCTCAAACATTCATCTGATTTCTTTGACTCTCTAATATCACAGGCTATGAAAATACACTAAATGAAATGAAGACTTGTGGCAAACACAGTCAACTCACACTGTTTAACTGCTGAATAAGATGCTTTCTTAGTCATTTCTTTGAAAAAAGGCTCCTTCTTTTTTTCTTTTTTTTTTTTTGGATCGTCAGTGTAGTAAAAGACAGCTGATTTCAATACACACTCCAACAGTAAAACGCAAGTTTTAAATCTTGCCAGCTGGCCTCCCATGTCATTAATCATCAAACAGTTCCATAACCAATCTAAGGGGGAGTTGCAAGGAAGTCAAGTTGCAACTGATTGCAAATATCTATTGTAAACTTTGCGATTGACAGATCAATTGCCTTTTGCAATCAATTTTGCAGATATGCAATTCATTGCAAATTTTTACAGTACTGCGGTACAAAAGGGATTGGGAAGATTGAGCAATCCTTATCTATTGACGATAAAAATTTCATGACATCTGTGCTAAATGGTGATAAAACAGCACGGTCAGGGTAAAACTGCAATTCCAATCCATGTACAAGATGACTTATGGGGTGTTGCAAGAAAGTTGCAATCAATTGCAAATAATTGCTAATTTTGAAACAACCATTCTGATTGGCTCAGTGTCTGCCCTATTAAGAAGACATACATGCAACAATGATTTTGATTGGCCAGTGACAATCAGTTGCAAGTTGCAATTGATTGCAACTTTCTTGCAACACCCCCTTAGTGGAATATATCATAGTAAAATCAGAGGAATTGAGTGTAAATGTTTCAACACAATCAGACTTGCCATAAAAAAAGAGAAAAAAGTACAAAATCTTTAAGCTTTCCCCAACTGTGTAACTTCAACATTTTGGAACTTTCTTATCTTATGTCCGATTTTTATGAAACTTCTATATTTCTGCTCATCTGATTTTACTCTTTTCATCAAGGCCTATTTGAACACAGTGTGAAATTGTGGATACAACAAAGAGTAATACAAGAGAAATGTAATGAGAAGGTATCTCACTCTCTGCCATGAAACCCAGGGGGTAGAGTGGTATCCACACAGTGTATCTCAACCATGTCACTACCTCACTGTTGTAGTCAATGCAAGACAGCATGTAGAATGGATACCTGACAGAGAGAGGGGGGGGGGGGGGGGGGGGAGAGAGAGCAAGCTGTAAAAATTATTGTACACCAAGGAACCTGCTGCAGTGCACTCCCATTATAACAAACACGGATATGAAGAAACTTGTTACGACAAAGTAAAAATTCAGTTCCCCAAATTACTACAGCATCTATGCATCTTTACATATCGGTACTTTATTTGATCGGCTTTGTCAAAATTTTGATATAACGAAAGAAAATTGCTGGTCTCGAGAACTCCATTTATATGGGAGTCACCTGTATAGGAGCAGTAGAACCACAGCTAATTACATGGACCTATTCAAGAAATTGAATGAATGAAATGACAGGGGAATGGTGAGAATAATACAGGGAAACCCTGGTATGACGAGTTCACTTCCAATAAGGTACTGCTTTACTGAGGCATATTTGGTGGTACCGATTTTCCACTAATGTGTTTTGCTGGTCTCTCTTTTAGTACTTTTACAATGAGGTAACAGTATTGGTTATGGTGAGGTAAAATCGCTGGTGCTGGTGGCATCATCACAATGCCGCAGTGTTTCCCCGTAATGTAGAACAAGAAGGAAAAGAAGGAGAGGAAAAAAAGATGAAGAAGCAGAAGAAAGAGAAGAACACAAAGAAAAAGAAGAAGAAGAAGAAGAAGAAAACACACAGGAAGGGGAAAACAGGAGAGGAGAGGAAAAGGAAGAATAGAACGATAAAGAAAAAAGAAGAAAATATGAGATAAGGATGTGGAAGAAGACAAAGTGGTGGAGAAAATGAGGAGAAAGATTGATAGCACAGGCATCTTTCGGAAAGCACGATTTGTTTTCATGACAGGAGAATAACTCAAAAGAAAAGAAAAGATGTATTCTCTGTTTAATAAACGTGTGGAGTCAATCACATGTCATAAACCAAATCTATGAACTCATCGCTGATCCAATATTGTGTGCTATATATTTAGGAAGTCTAATTTTTCATGAATTGGGACTTAATGACAATTTTGCGAGTGATTTTATTCGCAATCATGGAGTACAGTAATGAACAGAGGCATGTACGGTATGCATGCACGTAGCATTCATGTTAATATCACAGTTAATGATTTTGAATATCATTAAATTCATGAACAGCATACAACTTGGAAAAATCGCGAAAATAAAAACCTCTCAAAATATACCACGGATACAGTATTGCCGGTCAAGCAATTGAATGGCTTTAATAATCTCATACTCTGATGGAGTCTTATTATGACTTGTGAGGGGAAACAAGATGACATTTCCTACCTCACGACTTCAACGGAGCTCCAGATGAGGAAGAGGTACAAGGTCATACCCTCGTGTTTCAGCTCCGGATCATTCATAACGACAAGAAACAGGACTATGTTCCTCCCCATGACCTGCAACCAAAGAGATTGGAGCAACCACATATGAGTAAATATGAACTCTAGGATGGGCCAACATGGAAGCGCATGCTAAAATAACTTCAGTCCAATACCATGAAATACATATGAATTTACCAAATACTGTATACACCAAATATTTCGCGTGGCTTCTATTTTTGTGAATTTCACGAGTCAGGTGCTGTTCGTGAATTTAAAGACAAGCAAAAATATTGGCTCTTATCTCGATGTGAATGTGACGGGCACGCATATATTTTTCCGTTCAGTACAGTACTCCACGATCTTGAATTTAACCACTTGCAAAATCATCGGGGAAGACTCGATTCACGGAAATTTAGACTCCCTAAATATATGGTGTATACAGTAGCTAACCAAGTACGTACAGGAGCGACGTTTGTGTTAGCTAGCACAGAAACAAGCATTGGAACTGCACTGGGAGGAAATCATGTTGAAGTCAAAGCCTTGTACACTCTACAGGGTTTCCCAGCCCAACGATAAAATTAGAGACAAGAATCGAAGACATAAATCGTTGGGGAAAGAGTACCTGTGCAAGAACAGTGCTGATCCCAGATTTTACAAGGCCAAAGACAGCATGGAAGATCTCGGCAATGGCAAAGATTTGACCGATACCCATGGGAATGATGACCCAATCGTACGCTGCCTCCAGATTTTCTGTAACGTAAATAAAGGAAGTAAAGAGCCATAGTAGAAAAAGAAATCAAGTGTATATTTGTCAAATAGAAGCTGATCTTTTTCTTCAACTATGATAGTGGCATGCCATACACTTCATTGATATGAACAGAAGCTTATTTTTAAAAAAAGAAAAAAAAAAAGAAAACGGATTCAAAAAAGTTGAGCAAAGTAAAGGCTGGACATTACTGCTGAAATGCAAATGTGAGATCATATCAAGATGGAGCACATATCTGTGGATATGATCTTAAATGCATTCATACCATTTGTTCTAGTGTCAATGTAATTCACACAATCAATCTGCCAGACTGGATGCATTACCGTGATGCCTTGAGTGCACAATAAATAAATATTCAGAGAGCATTGTACTGTATATAAACAATGCTGCAAGGATGCTTGAGAATGTTCGATACATAGGGATATGTCTGTTTGTGTGTGTATGTGTGTGTGTGTGTGTGTGTGTGTGTGTGTGTGTGTGTGTGTGTGGGTGTGTGTGTGAATGTAATTGTTTTAGGGATAATGCAAGAGGATTAATTCACCTGTAGGGCTGGGGAATTTTGATTCACTGACAATGGGCATTTACACATCTTTTTCTTTTTTTTTCCCCCTTGGAATTACATTTGATCAGCTGGAAATGCTTGTAACAAGAATCTTGTACATTGAAGCTTGCTTTATCCATATCACTTGCTTACGGAGTAAATGAGAAATGAATGCATGCAATCACAGCCTTTTTTTTTTTTTAATTGACTCAAGTTAAAAGCTCACAGGACATAACCCCTCTTTACGAGATAATCAATCATGATCGTGAATTTAACTGATTGAATGCAAGAGCTGTCTCTTTGGAGTATGGATGAGAGAATTATCATCTGTTCATGATCCAAACAAAGTTTAGTAGAAAAGGGCCACTGCCTGTTGAATTTGAGCCCATTACCCTTACCTTTGCCATACAGGATGAACCTTCCAAGTGCGTAGACAAAGACAGAGGAGAAGAAGATCCACTGGATTAGATTGTACATGAACAGGTAGACGGTTTTGATGTCTTGGTATGCTGGAGGGAAGAAAAACACACTGATGTTTGAGACGCAGAAAGACGTTTAGTTCTCAAACACTGTGCTGTATTAACATACTCCTGATTTTCATGGGGTGATACATACATCATTACACTGTGACTATCTCATCCACTTTTGTATACCTTGACGTGCTTACTAATCACAACATGGAGGATAACTGCAGCCATATCAAAATGGTTGAATGCTGCCATACTAAGAGAGAAAAAAATATTATGAATATCACGTGCTCTTGATTTAATACACAGTTTTTATTACCAAGCCTGAATTTCTGTCAGAAAAGAATATTACAAAATTGTTGTCGAATAGAAAATCTTCAATGCACAAGGTTGTTTTTTTTTTCAGCACTCATTGTTAACCTGAATTTAGATTATGAAGAGGAAAAAATTATAGAATTGTCCTTTTTCTGCAGCAGTGGAATATGTCAGCCTTGAGACTGTCTTGCTATTGTCGTGTTTTATTTCAACTTCAAACAGTAGCATTTATAAACATAAAATACTTCACAGACATGCAATTGATTATAGTAGTGTGAGATTTCACATCACAAGACAAAGTTGAGGTTTTACTGGTACCTTGTATATGTTTTACATAACCACTCACCCTGTTTCTCTGCCCCAATGAGATCTTGTTCCAACTGTCTCAGATGGTTCTCCTGTTCTTGTTCCTACAGCCATGTAGACAAACAAGCAAACTTGACATTTTCATTTTAAAGCAATATTCAATTATTGGCACTCTTCTGCTAATCAGAAAACTGATGAATGAATGTTTCTGTATTCAAATTTTAGACCTTAAACATTATGTATCACAAAAAAAAAAAAGGCAACACACATACACTTGCCTTTGGCTCACTACTGGATTAGATGAAAAATATCAACATACACACAGCAATATCAGTATCTAATTCTGTTTTCATTTTTTTCATCATATATGCATTTGTACGGCTGTAATGATAACTACTTCTTAACAAGAGGCTCACAAACTATGAATACCTCTATTTAATAACACTTTCTAAGGATGGTTACTGAGACATCTGCTCTCAGAATGCTGAAGTGCTTTCCATCAAGAGGCATGCTTTTGAGTAAGTTACAATGCAAGTGCTTTCATACCATAAGGTATATAAATGCAACCGAAATGTCAAGCAAACTGTAAATTCAGATAACAGTCAGTAACATTGACTTTTGGGATCAATGGAGCCCTTGGATAACACTTTTTCTTTCTTTTTAATACAAAGAATCCTCATTTTCCTGACTACCAGTGATACAACTTTATGAATGAGAGCACACCTGTCTTTCTTCTTCATTTTCCTCATCTGAATCCCCACTCTTCCACCGGTCAAAGTCGATGCGAAGCCAGCGGGGGCGGTCCCCGTCGGTCAGTCGAGGCCAGAAGGACTGCACTGACTTCTTGCTGATGTTGAAGTCCACTTGCCGGTCCAAAACTCGAAATGCACTTGCCTACATTAACAAATCATTCCTGAGTGAGATATCTACAGAGTTTTAGGATAAAATGTCACATAGTCTTAGCGCATTTAAATCCTAGGACATAGTTAATCCCAACACACTAAATTTGTTGGGAAATTCTTTTCACAGAGAAAGTTGTCCTGACTGAAATCATTGAAACAAAAGCAAAATATACAGAAGGTTTGAGAAAAATTGACTTTTTTAAATAAGGCATTGCAGTCTTCGCGTCAGCAAGTGATTTACAAACTGTTCTTCGGTTCTGTGAATTTACTTTTGAGGTTATATAACTGATATTCCTCTGAAACTTCAATTTGACACGTCTGAGAAACAATGATGCTATATCTTTTTATCAAAATTTTGATTGTTCATTCATTGTGAGTGTTTCATGAGGTAGGGCAAATATCTTCATTCTGTTGGAGCCCTTTGTTGTTTACAAATGATAGTTTGTTTTGGGTCCAGAATTTTCAAATGCCTCATCATTGCTTTGCACAATTTAGTTTGATTAAATGTGAATCTTTTAATGGCAAAAGTGGCAAAACATCAGAGAAGTTTACAATTATTGTTTCTCTCCAAAATTGGCAGAAGTTTCTTATTTCTCTCTGCTTTTATGCAGAAAACTTACAAACACTTGCATCAAATTTTAATTTTATATAAGATCTGAAGTGACATGTAATGACAAGATAATCATTTCTGCAGCAAACTTCTCCCAAGACATGATGGGGTTGGGGGAAAAAAAAAAAGTATATAGTGAAGAATAGGGACATCATGGTTTCCTGACTGCAACAAATCTATTCAAAATGCTAGGATGTTAATAAAGACACTAAAATGGTCACAAGTTTTCTACCCACTGCCATGATGCCTAACCAGACTATACTTTCTATTTGGCTGGTACATTCTCTTTTTGCACCACATAACCGCAACATTTGAGCTTCAAAGACATTACTCACATCTGGGTCTACTTCCTCGTAGAAGTCCAGGCTAAATTCATACTGCTTTATTCCGCTGGCACCCAGTCCATATCCTAATTGACATAAGAAGCAAACAGTATTTGAAGTTAAGGTGAAGAAATAGTGATTTGGCATACAGTGTGTGCAAAGAAAGCTTTGTCCCTTTCCATACTTTACACAATATCAAAATTACAATCATATTCTAAACTACAAAATTCTCATATCATTTCTATTGCATTCATTTCATTCAATGTATTCTCTCAATAATCTTTCACAGGAAGTTTGTAATCACCTATCTCCTGCATTTCCATATTAAAAATCAAAATCCAATGTATGACATTACCTAAACAATCATCTGTATGTCATAGTCAAGTAAACAATTGAACAACACTGCCCCCACCCTCCCCTCCTCCCTCCCCCCCCCCCCAAAAAAAAGAAAGAAAGAAAGAAATGAAAGAAACTAGAAAAAAAAAGGATATCTGCAGGAAATAGTTTCAAATCAGATAAGGTTTTGCTGTGCTCTCTGATCTTTGATGACAACAAATTACTAGCATCTTCATACCTTCAGAAAACTTAATGTAACAAAAATACCCAGCGCTCACCTTTGAAACTCAATTTCTTTGACTTTAACTCCACCTCAGGTGACTGCATAAAATAAAGACAGATTATTAAAAACTTTTACTACTAAGAAAGAAGAAGAAAGAAGGAAAGCCTATCTCTTCGAAAGAGGCATGATTTTAATATAAATGCAGCAAGAGAAGAGTAATGATCAATGACACCAGAAACAAAATCATACACACGTTGCTAGCAATGCGCCCATTTCAAATTGTCAAAAACTCAAATGCCTCCAACACGCAATCATACATGTATTTTCCTTAAAGTATGAACCCGAGTAAAGATCAGTGAAACTGAGCACTTTAAGTGATTCATGTTTAGAGATATTATTATCATTTCATTTAAAAAGGGGGTGCACAAGGTAACTGGAACTTTTGCACATATTTCCTCAAATTTTTCACATCTCTTTGTAAAAATTAAAGAAAGAGAATAAAATTCAACACCTACCCCCCCCCAAAAAAAAAAATCTACCTGTCTGTCTATCTATCTATCTAGCTATCCATCCATCTACCTGTCTTTCCCTCTGCATAAAACAGAGAATGCTTACAATAACTTACAGAAACATCCTTCAAATCCACTTTGAGGGAAATGTTCTTTTCAGTCTGTGCCCAGAAGACAAGAGGGTGGTATACGTTGGAAGCCATGCTCATGTACTGCAGAGATCTGCAAAGACCCTATTAACCATCCAAGGTCATAGCACAACAGAAAGAAAACGAAAGAAGACAGACATGTCACTGTGGAAAATTTACTGGACATGGTGATGGGCAAGGCAACGGGCAAAGAACTTTGCTGTGCATGTGACTGAGCAAAGTAGTTTTGAATGATCATGGGTGCTATTACAAATGCTACCCTATTTGATGAGAGTGGTAATGATGTTGCAAGTTTACATTATAATGTATTGTATTTCATTAATTCAAATTCACCATTAAAATCAATGAATATAGTTTAAATCTTTATGTGAATAATTACACAGAAAAACTACTGGACATTCAAAGTATAGAAATAGCATCAGATAGCACAGGAATTTGTTAATTTGTTTGTTTGTACTAGACAGTTTATACAGGTAGGAGTCTAGTAACTTGCTGCACGAGTCTTTTTCAATTCTTGACAGAAAGATCAGTGTGTACCAGGTATCTAAATATCTGGTCGTCAGGAAAATGTTCTGCGGGGACTATGTCTGGCCTAGCTTCACGGAATCCCCTCTTATATACACGGAGGAGAGCCGTAAATGTCAAAAAATGATAAAAAACTCCTCCGGACGGATAGATGGATTTTTCTGTCTACCAGACCAGACCAGGTCACATTATGCATTTAACTTATAGGTCTATTGCAGTATATCCCTATGACGTAGCAGACCGTCTATGTGTGTGTATCATGGCCAGTGGAACCGGGGGGGGGGGGGGGGGGGGGGGGGGGATGCTTAGGGTTAGTATTCCATACAAAGGAATACATACATAAGGTGTCATCACTTTGCCCCCCCCCCCCCCCCACTTTTTTTAACCCGGAACTCCGGAAGTACATAAGTGGCACTAATATATTAAGTAATATCAAAGAAATAGACAGAGATCTTGAAGTGTGCTAGCGCGGTAAGGTTATGTTTTTCCACTGAAGTGCCTTAAGAGTTAAGACCCCCCCTTTTTTTTTTTTGCTTGTCAGCTGAAGAAACCCAGAAGTGGAAGGAGAAAGATGAAAGATTAGCTGAAGGCTGAAGACCTTTTTTTTTTTTTTGTTCATCAGCCGACGGAATTCGGAAATGGAAGGGGAGAGATGAGCCGAGGACCTTTTTTTTTTTGTTTTGTTTTGCTTGTCAAGTGAAGTGAAAGGTGAGCCGAGGACCATTTTTTTTTTCTGCTTGTTAGCTCATGAAGTGAAGTGCCCCCCCCCCCCCCCCACTTTTGAAAACACTCTGCCCGGCCCTGTAACAGACGACTCCGAGTCGTGACGATGAGTTTGGGTTGCTCGTCTGGAGGTGTCTAGGAGAGCAGTTTTGTATACTTTATGGGAAGTGTGAGATGTATGTCTTCCTCACCTTTAATACTAATTACTGTAGCGCATGCATTCTCCCAAACAACAGATGTGTGTGTGATCTGTGGATGGTCTCGTCTTTGGACTGTACACTCTACATAGATATAAACCTGTGGGACTACATAAATTACATAACCATAGGCATAGCCAAGAACAGAATTTCATGAGGCATTTTCACAATTTACAAAACAAACGGATACTCTAAATATTTATATAGTCAAGAAAAGTAGCACACAAGGCACACTCAGCCCAATATCTGTATAGATGTCTCGGTCATTTATAAGATGAAGTTAAAAAGGAGCATTCACTCACCCAATGCACTTATCGCTATACTAACCTCGTTCGTAAATGTGCATGAGCTCAGCATTATGAGTGACTGTAAATAAATCTATATAATACTATAACTGCCATATAATATTAATAAAAATAGAGTTTTTGAAAATTTAATTCCAAATACTAAAATTTGTAAAGAATTTTTTATTATTCTCACAAGGTGAATTCTGGTGGATTTTGTGTCCTCCGCAAATCCGCTGTATCTTTCTGCTGTAGAGCTGTGTGAAGCTAGCTGACAGTGTTCTTCGTAAGCTTCATGCAGCACAGCATAGCCATACGTGTAGTGTACGGTCTGACGGTGTGAGTGAGTTTGGGCCGACAAAGTCCAGTTTTTTTAACTACGCACAGACATTTTGTGTTGCAAAAATGTCAACTGCAGTGGTTTGTTTGAAGTTTTCGGAGAAACCAGGACGTCCACGACTTGATGGCATCGATCTATCTTCACTTATTGCAGATTTCAGACAGAGAGTTTCGAAAGTATTCGACCTTCCAGCTGCAGATTTTAGTAAGTTTGTAAACACGATAAACAAAAGAGTTCCGGTTCATTAAGTTTGAAAGTAAAATTTACCGGAAGTAATTTAAATATTTATCCCTACCCACATATGTCCTGTCAATCACCCTAAACCGAACCCAAACCCTCTTTCTAAGACTAAAGAGTAAAGACTCCAGAATCCATAATTGTAGGTCTATAAAAATGCCTGTAGTCAAGTGTAGAATAGTAAAGACTAAAGTAAAAAAGTGGTATTTTTGGTAGTCAGGGGACAGTGCAGTGCAGTGGTAATACACAGTGTCAGTATGGTAACTATCGCCTATCGCACACAGCCCAGTCGCTGTAAGTAGCGCGACAGGGCTGTACCAACGGACCAGCAAACACGAAGAGAGTTCAACGATCGTATGGCGATCGCTTTGAATTTTGATACTTTAGGCCTAGGAGGCCTAGATCATTTTCAACCATACAGTGCAATGCCAGTGGTAGTGAGTGGAAATGAACCAGGTAACGTTAATCACTTTGCTACATCTACACTCCCTACAGTGTGCAGTTGTCCCCGACTCGTGTGTAATGCCTCGCAAAGCCAAAAATTTCAATCTTTCATGCACTCAAAAATTTCTGGATTTACGCATATCAGCATCGGCAGAAGATTAAGCCGAGGTTTGACCTCCCATGCCAAGGTTTTACCGTGCGCAAAAGTGTATAAATTAGGTTTTTACATAGTACATGTAGCAGGAGGTTAGATTTTTTGACAGCGTTGTGGTCGAATTATCGGTGGCTTGTGTCAGTGCTTGGTAGGGCCTATGGAATTTAGCCTAAACCCACTCAGCTGTGTTGCCTCGTGGGTTAAGCATTCCATAGTTACTGCATGCAGACTTTTCCCACTGACACATAAAAAGAAATGTGCGTCATCTGTTTCATAGAATTGGGGGACAATTTTCTTTGCCAGAGATCCATTTTTTTTTAAATCATGTTACCTGATGGCAAATTTACTTGATACATTTCCTTTTGACTTGCCATAGATGGCAGCCATGCATCTGCATCCAGTAATTATTGAATGCATAATTTTCCAGCCAATAGGCATCTCTCACTGAGAGTGCACAAATGCTTGCTCAGTGTGTAAACCTTTGCTTCAAGTGTGCGAATTCCTGCTACACGTGCGCGATATGTTTACAGCAGCTGTCCTTTGTGAGGCAGTGTGCAGCCAGTAATAATCAACACACAGCTCTCAACCAATGAAACTACCCATTGTGTAAAATATATCCATTGGAAATATTTCTTTTAATCTTCTATTATTAATCTTCTATTATTAACTTTCATCACTGATTCTATCAAGTCAACAGAGTAGAGATTGTAAATAAGTACAACTGTCTATCGCAAAGGGTCGACAAGAAAGATTTTTATTAATAGAAAGTAACATTTGTGACCCTGTATCACAAAACCAACAAAAAGTTGCCAGATATGGATTTTCAGTTAAGAGCATATTCTGAAAGAGCAGACTTTAAGCTTTAAAATGATGCATAACTCAATTCAAATGGACTCTCCTAACCTATCTAAATATTGGAAAGAAAGCACACACTCAGGAAAAGTGTGAACTGAGAAAAGAGGCTCCGAAGTACAGGGTCTATTCAAGTGCTTAACCAAGTCATGCTAGCTGTGTGATGAATGGGACAAAAAACAGGATGTAAACCACCGGGTAACAACAATGAAGGAATTATCAGATTAAAGGGACTGTACAGTACTGGTTGAGATGGGGATTCAGGTTTACAACATTCTTTAAGTGAGATCATGAGAAACCTCTTATGAAATATTGAGCATGTAATTTTAAGAAGGATTCAATGTTTATTTGATGAAATTTTTTTTTCTTCAAATGGCTGAGATATCCAAAACAGTGATGATGATAAAAGGCAACAGGCCACGCCTTTTATTAGGATCTCTTTGTTTCACCTTGTTTTGGGATATCTCAGCCATTTCAAAACCGATTTTCATCAAATAAACTTTTGATACCCCTTAGAATTGCATGCTCTTTGACATCTCATAGAGTGGTTTCTGAATATACCATCTCGCAAAATGTTAAAAGCTAAATCCTCACCTCAACCAGAACTGTACACACCCTTTAAGCATGCTTTATTAACACATACTGTGCATGATTGATGCTGACTTTCAAAGCAGTAGCTTCATCCTTTCTAAAGTTATTAAAGTTGAGAGTGAAGAGTGTGTACAGGGTTTTAAGAAATTAAAAAGGGACTCATAAAGACACACCAAATCACATGCACTATTCTAAAAAAAGGTGTTTGAGTTAAACTGCTAAAAACACACTTTCTTGTTCATTTTATGGTCCCAAATTTTAGCATAATGTAGAAGAAGACTTGCTCTTTCAGAAAATATGAAAAAGTCAAGATTGACTAGGTTGACCCATTTCACCTAGTTTCAGTTCTGACACAAAATCAGTGCGTGCGACTTTTTGTTCGTTTTGTGATGCATGGTCATATTTGATGAAGTAGCACACACACATGTACACACATACATGCTTGTACACACACAGACATACACCGCACACAATTCAGAATAGTGCAACATACAGCTGTGAAGAGACTATACAAATGTACATTGTATACGTACAAACAATATGTATTTTAGAACATTCATAATATAAGCAATTCTTGCTTCCAGGAGAATCCAGATATTTTGTTGAAACTCTAGCTTTTTATTCTGTACTGTGCATAGATCTGGTGTACTGTGGAAAGCTTCTGAGAGACTCCGACACTTTAGCATCAAGTGGCTTCAAGACAGGATGTACTATTCACATCCTCAGAAAGAGACAGCCGGAACCTGAAATAAAGCCAGGTCAGACTTTCATGAGGCAAACTGCACTGCAACATGTTCACTGCACTTCTATTCAAGTTGCACCTGTGCAATATTTTGCAAGATGTAAAAGCACTTGTGTTCATTTGAAGCTTCACAATTTATTTCTCATGGTCCTAAAATGTTTTCTGTTTACAGTGCATGTTTGTGTGAAGACTTTGGCTTTCATGGATGCACAATTGTACAATATATGCCCCAAGTGCAAAAGTTAGATTAATGAGAAAGCTACTTAATTTTGTTTGTCAAGAATATTGTCATTATGAACATGATTACATACATTGTATATAGTATTGCATAAAGTTTTTACATAATCAAAGTGCTCAATATTGGCCCAGATGAGTTATAATGAAGACTACAGTAATCTTTTATTCATTTGCAAATTTTGTAGTGAGGTGTGAAATTATAAGTAAGCAAGTACTCCTCCAATCTCTTTGCCAAAGGAATTTAGGGTAGTTATAAAATTGTGTGAATATGGTTACTGTGGTATATTAAAAGTGAAAGTCAAGTTATATAGCATAAAATGTATGATTTTGGTGTTAATCCCACATGCATGCATTAACTTATGTATCTGTCCTCCATATTTGATCTCAGAACCTCTTGATGATACTGCTATCAGACAACTCTTGAATGCTCTCCATGCAGCTCTGCTGAATCCTGCCCACAGACAAGCTGTGAGTATGCATACAATACAGTGTATTTTTATCTTTCTGAATTCTTTTACTCCATCTCAGTTAACAGCCTGTACTGTCTGTGTACTGTTTCCTTTTTCTCATCAACATACATGTATTTCTGTGACAGTGATGCGAAGTCATCAAGATGATTTCTCAATCCTGATGAAGTGTTTCAATACTAGAACCTACTCACATATCTTGCCAGGGTGACGTAGAGATGTCTTTTGCTCTATTTCTCTTATACATGAGAGTTGTATCATGGATCATAGTATTGTTCAACCACTTCAGACATCTTGGCAATGTAATTTTTACATCTTGTTGCCCCACTTTGACAAGCAGACAAAGTTGTAGCTTGAAAAAATTGCTCATTTCCCACTGATGAAAGTCAATGGGCTTTTGGGTATAAAATAGCAGGCAATTGCAGAAGTTGGATGGACACTGTGAACATGTTATTGCCTGACATAGCAAAAAAGAGTTTGTGCACTTAGCAAGCGTGGCTAGACGTGCTACCAGTGATAACAACTTGCTCTGTACTTGTAGTCTATTTGCTTTTCCCCTTTGAAATGCAATTTCAGATGTGGTTACATTAATTGTCCATATTTTCAAGTTTGCTCTACATGTCTGATTTTGTCGTCAATGATATGGACTGGCTGCTTTTGGGGGATACTACGCTTGTATGTACAACATTAATTGCCCTCACTAGAATACAAGTAGTACTGCCCTAGTCTTTGACTCACACATGCTAGTCCATATTTTATTATTGTTCTACGTTGTACTTGTACATTGGACTGTGGGAATCAAATTCACTCACTAAGTACCTAACAAGGTGTTGTACAAGTGCTTTTCCATTTTGCAGTATGTATTATTCCTTTAATTGAAGACATGTGTTACTTGAATTCTCCTACACAGGTTCACAAGATTCTGACCAGCCCAGAAACCATAGACAACATAATTGCTGCCACGCCTGGAATGAACACAGATCACATTGCCATGTGTGAGTTTCCAAGCCCCTCTTTAGTGACTTTACATTTTAGCACTTTGAGTACTTGTATAATATTGTACGGCATTCAGTGGGATAGTGAATAATATTAAAGTGATATAGAAAGTGATTTAGGACCACATGCAGCACAGGTCAAAGAATGTTCTTTGTCTGTGTGTGTGTGTGTGTGTATGTGTGTTGGTGTTGTGTTTGATTGATATTGAAAAAGAAGTTTTAATGGTGTGAGAATTTTGTTCATGTTACATACAGTATATCACTTGAAATAGCTATAATTGGCCCATCTGTAATGTTTATTCGTGCCCAAATTAAAAAATCATTTGTGAGCTTGCAATATGAAAGTATGCAGATTCATTCATTAAAAAAAAAAAAATGTATCTAATTTCCTCTCCATCATTTTAGCAATGCTCAGAGATCCACAGCTACTAGTACAAGTTGCAGATCCTGATAATGTGAGAAGGTAAGCAAGAGACTTGACCTTTTAAAGCCCATGTAGAAGCTCTTCATATAATGAAATACTTTGGTAGCTTTTTTTAGGTCTGAATCTTCACAGATGGTTAACAAGTTAATGCACTTTTGGAGGGGCAGGAAATGTTCTTTAATTGAAATAAAAACAAATAAAACTTGGGGGGTTTTTTTAAGATCCTATGAAAGTTGTTTTCCTAAGGCATATGTGCAAGCCAGGCAACAAATGGTCTAACAAAGTTACATTAATTTCTGTGCTTTTCAGAATTAATGATCTATTGCTGTTTGTATGTCTCGCTCTGAAGGAGACCAGAGCCATATTTTGTGGACTCCTTTGTATTCTCATGAGTACTTTGTTGCAATTTCCATGAAGTGAGATCAAAACAGGATCATAGAGATACTCTTTCTCCGAATATTTCAGGATTGTGAAGGCACATCCAGCCATTGGCCATGCAGTCATGCACATAGCAGCATCTGTGACAGAGGAGGCTGCCCTCAGTGGCAGGGGTGGGACACTCGGACAGGATGCTCCTCTAGACCGTGAGTGCACCAGAATGGCGATGAGTTATTTGCAGAACTCTTCATTTGTTGTCATGATTTTCTGTCCATGTAGGGTGGATGTCTTACAGTACGTGTGAAATTTGGCATTTATCACAGTGATTACAGTGCGCATGTGATGGAGAAGATCTTTTTATGAGAGCGAACAAGTTAAACATACACAGGGAGTGTACTAATGATATCACATGGGTTTTCAGGTCATTATGTAGACATGATTCAGTTTTCTGATTTTTAGCTTAGTTTTAGTATATCTTTGAGTGAAAATTGATGCTGTTTACAACAATATGCAATCAACTTGAGCAATTTTTATGTGTGAATGGATGGCGAAATCTGATAATGAAGTTGATTGGATGTTCCTTTAATAGACTGATTTAGCTTTGGATGCACAATCATTAGACAGCGCATGTACTTGTCTTGTACAGCTTTAGGTATGTGAAGAAAAGCCCATAGTTCTCTGTGGTGCATTTATGGTAAAAGCAGTATCAAACATGACAACCCAGGGGGAAAAAAACACAACAAAAACAAATGGTCGAAAAAATATTTCTTGACTTCAACCCTAGTGTAACATCCATATCATATTAAATGCTGACTCTGTCTTCGCTGTCTCTATTTTCACATAAGTTCTTGTCTCTCAAGAACCTTTCATCTTGGAATGTAACATGTGTGGCACATAATTGCACATGATAGAGCACATTCCTTTCCTACCTTTTTGTCTGCCCCTCCCATTGTAGTCCCTAGATGATAAAATTTTGGAAGGATACTTTGGATTCATTTCATATAATCCCCACCCCCCATCCTTGCACCTTTTCATGGCTTTACTTCTTTACGTGTTTGACCATATATCTACCCTATTTTCTATGAAGAAAGCGAAAAGCTAAAGGAATCTTTTGGATTTGCTGTAACAAGAAAAGTAAAATGAAAGGAAGAGAATGTGCACTAAGCTCAATATCAAGGCAGAATGGTGTGTCAGTAATAATAATTCAACTAATTTTGATTGCTCTGAAATGAGAAGAGACGTTGTATAAATGCCAATTTTATCATATTCTTCACTTTGCAGCGGTTTTCTTCCCAGACTTAACATCAGATGAAGAGATGGAAACAACCGAGGTTTGTGCTGTGATGTAGAGCTCTTTCAGTTGGTTTTTCCTCAGTTGAAAGTATTTATGAAGCTATTCCAAACAATTAATGACCGCATGAGATACAATACTGTAAAAGTGGAATTTTTTGTGCATTCATACAAATAGAAACTAGTGCAAAAACAAAAACATACAAATATTTTTGCTTGCTATAATATTTATATTCCAGTAGTTCTTGTCTTGAGCAGGCCAAATTAAAAACATGCGACACTCATCTTACCTAATGGAGCGTGAAAAATTACCCCCAAAATCCACTTTTACAGTATATCTATAGTCTACATTGAAAGTATCCATTCAATGTCTAATGCCCCTACTTCTCAATTTCATGTGAGTTAGGCATGGTTGATATAGATTTTAAAGAGGGATACTATCTATGTGCCATGTTTCTATTTGTGTAAATCTTGTGTAAATCTTGTGTAAATCTTGCATGCATCATTCCATTAGATGCTCTCCAAGGTGCATTGTGTTTTGCACCAAGTCAAGAGCAATTTCAGATAGTGATGTGAATCAAAGGCTGTCAGAATTTCAGTGATTATTCTCTGTGGGAGACATTTCATATTTTTTTTTTTTTTTTTTGGGTTTGTTAAGTATGTCATGAAGTCTGTACATGTATTCTTATGTAGTACTCTTGTAATTCAAATACCTGCTGCTGCTTTCTATCAGGGTGGAGCAAGCACCAGCCAGGGAACAGGTCAAAGGTCAAGAGGTCAAGGTATGATAACAACGGCGCAGTTGACTGCAGCGCTGGCAGCTGCAGGAGTGGGCAGACAAGGAAATTCAGGGGTAAGTTTGTCTGTTTTGTTTTTAATCACAATTTTGTAGCTTTCTGGCATTTTGTTTTGCTTTGTTTTTGCCCTTTTTTTTTTACCTATTCTGTGTGTATGACATCGCTCTTCTGATCAGTGTCAACTTGGATGAGAAATGGAGTTTTCCTTGAGACTATCGTCCAGAGAGTGACAAAAGACAAATATATATACTGTAAAATGAGGAATGTTTACATGCATTTTGATTTCGCAAATTTTGCAAGAGCTAAGATTCGCAAAATTGAAATGCGCATGAAAGTTCTTGTTTACACTCTATGCATTGAATGCCAATGGCAGCCCCAATTTTCCTTGACTGTTGAGTGATATTTCACGAAAATTTCATGCTGCAAAAAAGGCTGTTGACTCCAATTTGCAAAAATTTAATGCCACAAAAATATCTTGCTTTACAGCACTCTTTTACATACCTTTTTGCCAGATGATAGTGAGACCATTTGAAGGACCCGTTTCTGCCTCGGCCAATGCGTCCTCGGGTTCCCAGTCAAATCAGCGGCCCGCAGCTAGTCAGCCCTCACAGAGTCGGACGTCCGGGGCTCCAGCCCCAGCTCCGGCCCAGGCAGCAGCGGCAGCTGGTGGTCAGGGGATCATCACGGCAGACATCTTCAGACAGGCCATGTCGCAAGCTCTCCAAGCAGCTCGACGAGTGGCGGGCACCTCCAGTGACTCCGCTGATGCTAGCTCTTCAGCTCCCCCTGCTCAGACCTTTGCAGTATGTTTAAATACCTTTTTTTCATTGTCGAGACAGCTACTGACATGTAATACCAAAGAGGACTTGTGTGACTTAAGCCCCTGTGTGACATCTTGTATTTTGTTATCATTTCTGGGGAAGAAGATATGAGGGCTACTGAACTCCTTTGGTAGTTGTGTTTTGTGATAACTCCTGCTTCACTGCTTTCATAGGCAAGATAGAACATTTTATCTATGTTGACATGAAATGTAAAAACTTTCCACAAATAAAAAACGTACATGCATGAGAAAGGTTCTATGGAACCTGCCCCTTTTCCTGTGTGTATGTCATGCAAAAACTTCTAGAATGGCAGAGTATTGTTTCAAGGGGATAGTGTTGATCCAGTGCACACAGGCAACATGGGGTGCTAGGGACTTGTTCTCTTTTTTAGAGCAGTTTTGGCATGTAGCACATTGCTCTTGATACAGAGGATTAGTTTGTGATGATGGTGTATTTGAATTGTGACTTGCTTATACTACTGCTATACAAAGTGGAATTTTCATGGTGTGGAAATCTTCACACATTTCACATGACCACGGCACCGTTTTGTTAAAGTTTACCATGGTAACAGTCAGACACCAGAGCTTCTCAGCCAATCAAAACCAAGAATTTTACTGAAGTTGTCAGAGACTGACAACTTGTCAGGGCTGACAACTTTCATGAAACGGTGCCCAGAAACTTGCACAAGAATAAAGCATGTGAATATATTTGCTTGTTATATGTACTACTACCACTATGGTAATGTCTGCGGAATTAAAAACATGCGAAATTCGTGTCGCTCGGCAGAGGGCAAAAAATTACTCGCACAACACTATTCACTTTTACACTTTTACAGTACTGTATATGTAATTCATTTTATGTTGTTTTAATTTTCTCGAATTTGGCGAACTGACCAAAATTTGCGACGTTACCTCATGAAAATATTGCCTCCCATGTCCAACAGTGTAAGGGTGAGAAATTGCCAGCTTTTTTCTCTGAAAGTGAAGATACTTTTTTCTCAGTCCATCAGTGAGGTTTTTGACTGCAAATTTTACCATCAGCAAAACTGTCCTATAAGTCCTAATTTGCAAAGTGTAATACAGTAGATGAGAAATTGCTAACCTTTCTCTTGAAAAGTGATACATTTTTTCTCATTCTGTTACTGTGGTTTTAATTACAAGTAATTTGGAATTTTGCGAAGTGGGATTCATAGGACAATTGTGAGTGATTGAATTATTCAATCACTCACAATTGTCCTATGAATCCTATTTCGCAATATGCTATAATCACAAAATATATGATGTTTACTATAAGCACCTTGGCTGTAGGTTAAATTCACCTCTTTTGTTTGTTTTTTTTTCTGCTCCTTGGGTCATAAACTCTGTGAACTGATTCATGTTAACTTGATACCAATTCACATCCATCCCTTTCTTCAGCCCCAGATGCAGCAGCTGAGGGACATGGGACTTGTGGATGATGCAACAAACCTTAGGGCGCTTCAGGCGACTGGCGGTGACCTCCAGGCAGCCTTGCATCTCATTCTGGAGGGGAGAATTTGAATAGATTCAGATTGTTGGCATTGAAGGAGACCGAAGCCCAAATGTGGATTGAGTGAAAGCAACAATAGAACACATTAGTGAAAGTGTTAAAGGTTTCGGTGCCATCGTCGCTAGATAAGAAGACTACTACAGTTCATGATGTCATTATGGACAGTGATATTGTCATACAACCAGATTTCTCCAGTTACTGTGTGAGATCTTTTATGGGAATGTTCGCTGCTATACCCACGTGCAAGCCGTGCCCTTCCACCGAAACTCTTACGGCCATGGGGTCACCGCACGCCCCCTATGTCCTACCAGATGTACCAGAGACACCAACTTCAGTGCTCTAAACTCACTTCATTGCACAGCTCCTCCATAAACTCCCTTGACTGTATATAGGGCGTGGCTTTACATAAACAATGAAATGACCAAAACAGGTTCTGAATTCTGTTTTCCACACTAACAGAAACATAAACAACTAGAGAAGCACTCTGAGAGCGCAGACCTCCGCCAAGCATGCAGCTCATTTCCACCACTGATCTTGTTCTTCCTTGTAGATATCAGTGATTTCCACCCATACATACAACTTACAGCATGCTGAAAGTGTTTATAGTGTGCTGAAAGTCGCCCGATTTCCCAATATAGAAGCCTTTTTATGTCATAAACCCTCAGCTGCAGGGCGCCCCTCGCCCTAGCAGAAACTAGAGCACGCACTTTAGTGCGCGTATGCAAACATCAAATACGCGCAGCCTGCACTCCCAAGTTCATTGACCCTACCTGCCAAAATATCAAAAATTCTTCATAAATTCCCCCAAAATTCTTGGATCATTACCAAAAGTTAATCGTTTGTTACTTGTGTCATTCTCAACCTTTCCTGCAAGTTTCATCCCAATCCGTTAACTACTTTTTGAGTTATTTTGCACACGGACAAACTAACTAACTACCGAACGAACGAACACACAAACCAACGGTAACGAAAACATAACCTCCTCCCTTGGCGGAGGTAATAATGCAATTAGCACACATTTTTACTTAAACTTCACCAATTAGCATAACAACCTTTACCTATTCTTCCAAGCATGCTAAAACACACAAGTATATGACATGAATATGTGAAACACTTGCTTGTAACTTTACACTTGCATGTATTTACATAACTCTCATCATTACTCTACGTGTAAAGTTATTTATTAGTCCTGTGAGTTGAATTTCCGCCTTTCTTATGACAAAGATCTTATAGAGCACCTGGTATGTGTTATAATTCCTGTCACTTTGGCAATATGTACTTTACCAGTGGTAGCTTATACGGTGGATGCAGTTGTATTTACACTAACATATGCTTCGTTGACAGTCTCTCCGATGATGCTGATCTCTTCGTGTTTCCCTGGGTCTGCATTCTCCATAATGTCAGCATCATATCCATTATCAGAATGATTGATATCACTGCCTTCGCCATAACTGGCCATTGCTTCACCCGAAACTTCCTCTGCTGTTGAACTGTCGCCCTCTGCCAAAGTCTGCCACCGCATATGATACCCTCTTTCCGACTCAGAGTCGGAGGAGTCATCTAGGTCCGGCACAGTCACAGTCCTTTCTGTTGCTCGGTGCCTCCAACGGGGATGTACTCGGTTCATCATCTTCCAGGAACAAGCCGTTGCATGGGAGGAGAAGGTTGCGGTGCAAAACTTTTGTTTTTCCATTTCCATGCAGTGGTCGTACTTCATACACAGGCATTGTCTCATCTTTCTGTGCAATGATCTCATGAACCGTGTCTTGCCAATACGAGTGCAGCTTGCCTGGTCCTCCGGGAGGGGCCACATTCCTGATGAGCACATGATCCCCTGGTTGAAGTGGGGTACCACTGGACCTCTTTAATATCGTGCTGCTCCTTCCCCCTTGCTGTGGCCCTGGTAGCGTTACGGGTAGCGATGTCATATGCTTCCTTCATCTGCTCCTGAAAATGAGCCTGGAGCATTCGGCGCAAGCTAGGCAAGGTAACTCTGAAGAACTGTACCTGGAGTTACTGCCTGGATCACCGACCCCACAATTTCCTTGTCAGAGTAGCCTTTGTTGGTCCCCGCCATTATTTGAAGAGCCAAACTGGAGAAGCTTAGTCTGTCCTTCTGTCCTGGTTCTCCAATTTGGCCGGAGATCTGGAAATCTTTCCAGGCCAGCTGCATGAATCGTTGTTGCTGTTCAGCTGCCTTTGAAGGGAACAGTACCGGCTTGTCCTCGAGAATGGGGGAATGATGTCTGGGCATCACCAAGGAGGGTAATGACCACCTCCATTGCCATGATGTGTAGCGATGTAGAGTTATATTCCTTGAATGCACTAGGAACAGAGTGGTTAAGTCTATCAGTCTGATCTTGAAATCATGAATGTGCAGGCATAGCAAGCATTCTATTTGAAGGCACTACTGGCACTGCAGACACTGCTGTTTCTTCTTGACAGGTACTGGTTTTTTTCCTCTGCCTTCCTCTGCATACCTCTGCCTCTCAAACAAAGGAATTTCTCTGCCATCCTGACATGTACCAATACAAAACGTAAATACATCTGAAAGGGAGCAAATAAATGGAGACAATTTGAAGGCACCACTGGTACTGCAGCACTACTGTTTCTTCATCTTCTTCAGGTGCAGAGTCTAAAACGATGGAGGTGCACCTTTTACAATTTGTACCTGCGGGCACCTTTGCCTGCAGATCCTTTCACATGCAGGTGCCTGCAGGCGCCTTCACCCCGGCCGTTCACCTACTGGCACCTTCCACTTGCCGGCACCTTCACCTGCAGGCCAAAATGATAGGCAAGATGTATTTACGGTTACAGAGTCACCCTGCAGGCACCGAAAAAATTAGTAGCATTCATAATGAGGGCATTACTAGCACTGCAGGGGAAAGCGTCTCTTCTCTAATGCAAATCGATTTTACATTAGCATGATTTAGCAGTTAACTGGTGCACAAAACCTATCCCACTGCTGCCACCAATGTCACACAACCAGATTTCTCCAGTTACTGTGTGGGATCTTTTATGGGCATGTTCATGGATACTTCACTCAGGCTCACAACGATCACCTCACATCGCATCATCAGACCAAGTCAACATCATTAAAGTCACAAATTTACCACTGAAGTGCATGCGAAGGAAAAACTTCATACCGTACTTGCCAATCAGGCTACCCATCAAAAACAGTCACCTGACACGATGTACAACTGTACTCGCCACACGAACAGGCAATGCACAGGGCATATACGTGAATTTAGTGTACAATACGCTACAAAACACGGAGAGCCACCACGGGCCATGTCCGCCCCAGTCAAGTGTCAGCTCACCACTCCTTCCTCCTACTACCTGAGCGAGAGTATTACTCATGTGCGACCCGTGCCCCCCCAACTGAAACTCGTATGGCCATGGGGTCACCGCACTCCCCTACATCCTACAAGATGTACCAGAGACACCAACTTCAGTGCTTTAAACTCTTTTCATTACAGTATATTCAGGAAAATATATGGAGAATTCCACAAAATGTAATTCTGCATGAAAAGTACAAATTTCATTGACCAGTTACTAATATAGGTATTAAGGGTGATATTATTCCCTATGCTTTCTGAAAAAGATAGGTCATGTGCTCTTGCATTATGCTAGAAAAGTGAAAATATGTTGAATTTTATTTGTTATTTTTTTTTATGTTGTCCATAATGACATCATGAAGTGTAGTAGTCTCCTTGTCCAGTGATGACAGCACCAAAACTTCAAGATAAAAAAAAGATTTAAAAAAAAGATCATGTAACTTTTGAATCGATTTTCCAATTTTTCTCAAAATTTCATTGGTGTGTTCAACTAATATTTCTGCTTTCACTTAATCCACATTTATATTTATGCTTTGGCTTCCTTTAAGAGTGGTGGGAGAGGAGAGGGGAGGTGGGTCATAGTTTGCAGAACTGTCGGTAGAGATGCGGTAGATTTCAACCATTCTATAGGTTGGTTTAGAGGGAGAAGGGCATGTAAGCTGAGACAATGCACACAGACTTAACATTCCCTGATGCAAAGCTGGTTGCAGTCGTTAAATTGTGTCAGTATTATTTATGATATAACAATTGACAAGAGTGACAAAGGTATGTTCATGCTAATGCATATAAATAGCAGTTTCATTCTCCATGTATCCAATGTATGCCATCTATGACATGTGCATGTCTTAACAGTAAAAGCACAAGTGAATAGGATTCCCCACTTTTACAGCCATGGAAGTGGACAGTTATTAAACAGTGAGACATATTTATATTTATATTTATTCATGATTCTGTGATATTTTCCAAATTTGCACTTAAAATCAACGGCAGAATGTAAAGTCACGTAATATAAGCATATTTTATTTGATCTTCAGTTGTTCTCTTTAATGTTATAAAATTAGGCATGTATGCTGTGGAACGCAAAGCTCAGAAGTGTTATTCTTGTTTCTGAAAAATGTCACTTTAAGGGGAAAAACAGGATTTTCAAGAAATTATATGAGAAATAACAAATCTATGAATATACAAATTGTTATTACAAAGTTATATTGAGCACTGCAGTATTTCTGCAGATCTTGGCAAGGACATTTCTTTGTGATTAAGCTTAGCAGTATGTGCGAGCTTTAAAGTAGACACATACAAAGGGAAACCCTGTTATATGGGGGTTGTCAGGTCTGCTGATACAGTGGACTTCCATTATAACGAAGTCCTCGGGACCGGCAGTTTTCTTTCGTTTTATTGAATTTTCATTATAACCAAACAAATAAACAGTAAATAACATAGAGTGGATAATTTTGCAACCTGAATTTTTACATAGTTGTAACCAGAATTTCGTTTTAACTGTGTTTGTTGTAACGGGAGTGCACTGTGCTACCTCCTTATAATCGGTACCCTGTTGTAAACAAACTAAAAACAGAGACTAGATACAGTCAAGGAAATTGGGGGCTGCCAAAGTCACCTCGTTCTATGTGGTACCTCATTGTAAGAGAGCTTGTTCTAACATGTTTTCCCTGTGAAAGAAAACAACTTGGCACTGTTACAAAATAAAAACTTCTGTTGCTCACCACTGCCTTTTTAACTTTGTGCCTTTTCTGGAGACTTGTTGCTTTTGCAAGCATATCTATTGGCAAATGCCCATATCAAATTTAATTGTTGCTATGAGTATGTCTGTGTGAATGTTTGTTTGTGTGTATTCATGTGCATGCATGTATTTGGAAAGGCGAGTGACTTATATGACACAACACTGGAGTTCTATTGAAGGTACATGTATAATATTGCAATGGCACTGGAAGTCCAGATTCAGGACTCTTTGTATCTGTATTTGAGCTGCTGAACCTTAATGCATCAAATTGAGTGATGGCACAATTCTGAGAACTTGGTGGGGGGCTCAGACTATTTGCTCTCTGCTAATGACTTTCCCTCAGAAAAGCGTTCTTGTGACTTACAAGTGTGTGATCTTTTGACCTCTTGTCGTCAGGTGAGGGCAATTTGTGTGGGCTCTTTTTTTTCTTTTTCTTTTTTATAGTTCCTCCTTTTTTTGCGATCATGCCGTCACTTAATTTGATGCATAAAGGTTAACAGCTCGGGTAAAGATATAAAAGAGTCCAGAATCGAGACTATGGCACATGCTGAAATAGACTGCCATCACTCCCATTCATTGTTTTATATAGTTCCTCAGAACAATTCAGGCTAGAAAGATACATAAAGAATGACCATATATGGCATAAATAACTATTCAAGTACAGTTCATGTGCTCTTCTTTAAGAACTTTGTCCAAATCAATATCCTCTGTTACCGTACTAAAAGGGGATGGCTAGTAACTGATCAGTGGGAATCAGTGGAAATGCTGGGGGATGATTGTTCCAATTCTTGTGGGATTAATTTAAGGGTACATTATATATCTATGGTTGTGTGAAAATTATTTGCTTCAGAACGGTCTCATATTCAAGTAATGTGCAGTTTAATGCGCCGTCACTGTACAGGCATGCTAACCTGGAAACATTAGACTGCACATTACTTGAATATGAGACCATTCTGAAGCAAATAATTTTCACACAACAATAGATATATAATGTACTCTTAAATGAATCCCACAAGGATTGGAACATTCACCCCCCAGCATTCCCACTGATTCCCACTGATCAGTTACTAGCCATCCCCTTTAAATCCTTGCATAGGATGCACAGAGTCAACAGTGCTGATGGATTTGACATGTCCGAACTTGAATGTATTTGTTGTGTTTCCTGATTTTTCACAATTTTTCTTTTTTTCTGCTACAAGACTCAATCACTGAAGCACACACACATTCATTCACATTGAAGCCATTTCTTGTCACAAGCAAAAGTTTCTGTCCAAGTGACGATCGTACTGGCAATCTGATCATCTACTGAAAAAAACCAAGAAATTGTGCAAATCCCATTCATCCTCAAGTTGAACTTGTCTACGTGCTCCAATAAATCATGTTATTTCTGGGCCCCACTTCATAAAAGATGTTAGGAAAGCAACACCTGCTGGAATGGCAACTTCCAATAGCAACAGCCAATCAGGAAGCTGGATTCTTATCATTACCATGACAATTACCATTTTAGCAAGAGTTGCTATCATATCCTGCTATCATATCAACTTTTTTTTTTTTTTTTTTGTGAAATGGGGCCCAGAACTAGTCAGAGATCTGCTGGTTTTGAGGTCGCTGACGTTGGTAAACTGATTGTGATTACTGTGGCAACACAGCTGCAAAAAGCAATCAGCTGTACTAAAAGCATTTTAGATGTTGGGGTAGTTGTATTCATGCATTGATAAACAGGCGCGCCGGAAGCAGTTTTGGATTGGGGGGGCAAATATTGGAGGGGGCTCACTATAGACCATACATATGTTACACAATATACACATATACACACACACACATATACACACACACACACACACACACACATCTATATATATATATATATATATATATATATATATATGTGTGTGTGTGTGTGTGTGTGTGTGTGTGTGTGTGTATGCATATAAAGTGGCGTATGATGGGTCGAAACATTGGGGGTGGGCACCTTGTGGAAAAGTAATTTTGACAGTGTGTATGCTTGTGCGTGTGTGCGTGCGCAATAATGGGACTACAATACATTACAGAATGTGATACATTCAACAACGCAGTCATTGAGGAACATTGTAAGTTTTCCTTACATGGATTATGGAATGACGGTGTGAAACCACAACTTACATACTGTCAGCAACATCAGGAGAATTGCATAACAATAAAATGCGAGCGAGCGGAGCGAGAGAGCTTGAAAATTTTGACATTTTACAGTCCCAAAACTGCCGTTTGTAGCTATATCTTTCGCTTTGGAAATTAAGGGGGGGGGGGGTATCGGGCGCAACTGCTGGCAATTACTGGCGGCAACATTAGGAGAATGGCATAACCATTCAATGCGAGCGAGCGAAGCGAGCGAGCTTGAAAATTTTGACATTCTACAGTCCCAAAACTGGCGTTTGTAGCTATAACTTTCGCTTTAGAAATTAATGGGGGCGCATCGGGCGCAACTGCTGGCAATTACTGGCAGCAACATTAGGAGAATGGCATAACCATTCAATGCGAGCGAGCGAAGCGAGAGAGCTTGAAAATTTTGACATTCTACAGTCCCAAAACTGGCGTTTGTAGCTATATCTTTCGCTTTGGAAATTAATGGGGGCGCATCGGGCGCAAATGCCGGCAATTACTGGCAGCAACATTAGGAGAATGGCATAATGATTCAATGCGAGCAAGCGAAGCGAGCGAGCTTGAAAATTTTGACATTCTACAGTCCAAAAACTGCCGTTGTAGCTATGTTTTTCGCTTTGGAAATTAAGGGGGAGGCACACCGGCCTCAACTGCTGGCAATTACTGGCTGCAACGTTAGGAAAATGGCATAACGAATAAATTTGACGATTAATTTTGACATTTTACAGTCCCCAAACTGCCGTTTGTAGCTATATTTGTTTTTTCGCTTTGGAAATTAAGGGGGGGGGGGGGCGGCCCAGGCGCAACTGCTGGCAATTACTGGCAGCAACATCAGGAGAATGGCATAGCGATTGAATGCGAGCGAGCGGAGCGAGTGAGCTTGGAAATTTTGACATTTTACAGTCCAAAAACTGCCGTTTGTAGCTATGTTTTTTCGCGTTTATTCATTTATGTACATATCTTTCTTATTTTATCTATTTTTATTTATTTGTTTATTTATTCATTTTTTTTTGGAGGGGGGCTTTTTGGGGGGGCAAAAATGCGTTTTGCCCCCCCACTTTTTGGATTGGGGGGGCGGCCGCCCCCCCTGCCCCCCCACTTCCGGCGCCTATGTTGATAAACATATTCATGCATAAAGTCTATTGAAGGCACAAATAATCATATTCTCATACACTAATCAAGATTTTCTAATATATGCAATCAGGCTTGCTTTACAACATGAAGTCACAGTCAATAGAAAAGACACTTTCCACAAAGTACATAATTTGAAAGGCAAAAATTTATTCAATTAATCCTTATTTATTCAACTTCTCTTTCAAAATAATGTGTGATGGCATATGTACATATTTGGCAAATACAATGTATGAAAAAAATACAGAATCTATGAATTATTTTTTTTTTCTTTCAATCTCCCTCACACTGTATATTTCAAACTGTCTCTTCAAAATTTTTTTGGATGGTTTTACAAAGGTACTTGTATCTTATAACAGAACCACGCAAACCACATGTAAACTGTACACAATGAATATGATTCAATTGAATCTAGAATCAAGTCTTCACTTTCCCATGGCCAGAGATAATTTGAATATAACAAAAAACACACACAAAAAAAACACCAAACAAACAAAAAGAAAACCACATACAAGTAAACAAATTTACAAAAGGTCATAAAGGGAACACAGATAGAGAAGATGAAAAGATAACACAAAGGGGTATATACAAGTGATTTTGATGGCACCGACTGCTATTACCATGACAATACAAATGCACGGGCCAATGAGATGTGAGCATTTTAAATAGATGATACACAGGAGTACAATGGGAACAAAGTGAATGTCTCCACACCAACATCTTAAGGTGTGTTTTAGTTTTTACCCTTGTATCGTCTATTACTGTATACTTATTACATGGTCTTCTCTGTAATGCACTAAAATGAAACAATATTTACATCTTCAATGTGAAATTTGCACGCCACCTATTACAGACATCTCTACATGTCCCTGAATGACATGATTTAATGAAGTTACCAAAACATACCCAATTGTGTGACAAGAGTTCAAAATGGTTTAATGTCTTCTAAATTTTGCAAGAAAGCTGCTTCCAAACTTTGCCTTCTTTCCAACAATAAAAAACAACAACACACAAACAACTACATACTACTGTAGTACTTGTGATCTCTGAATAAGTACCAGTACAACATTGGGATATTACTATGTACACTCCTAGTTACTGTTTCAATGCAGAATGGGAATTCTTTTGTATGCCAGAGAAGAATTTTAAGGTTTCTTCAAATGGTGGACAGCGCACCAACCATATTAGCAATAAATATGAAGAACATGAATGCTTTGTACATAGTGGGACTATTCCCTTTAATTGATGGTGATTCACATTAGATTAATAATGATTGTATGCTGAATGCATGCATGCACACACACTTAAACCTTCACACACATTTTTTCCTCAGCTTTGGGGCAACAAGTGCCCGCTACAAATACTGACAATTCCTACTTCTCTGATTATGGGTCAATAAGAAAGGTTGAGATGGGATAGATATGAAAGGCATATATGCCCATGCACTGATTTATATCAGGACTACCCCACTGACATAGAAGAAAATAACACTCAAGGTCAGAAGAGTTTCAAGTACTTTTCAACAGTTTTAATGGTCAACAAATACATTTGCTAATATTAAAAAAATACATGTTTCTAGTACAGAGATGTTTTCCTTCCCCCCCCCCTTTTTTTTTCTGTGGTTAGAACTTCAAGCTTCATGCACAACTTGGGGCAAACTTTGCAATTGTCAGAGTTGTCATATGTATTCTCTGTGACAGAAATAATAATGCACAGAATCTGAATGCTGTAACCTGGGCGACTGAAAGAGCGCAAAGGATCAAAGGGAACCAAGCTAGCCCTGCCGTCTATTTTTTTATACATGTATATACACCCAGACAATAGAATATGCAAAATAATGTACACTATTCCATCACAAAGTAACCTCGAACCTGAAACAAATGAAGCTGATTCCACAACTTGGGACGTCAGCAAAGAAAAAAAAAAATCTTGATAAAACAGACCACGGTCAGATGTCCTTCATAGCAAGGACTCTACCAAGTTGCAATCATTAGCAAGCTGTCTTTCATGTTATTGATTTAGTCAATACATGTCCATTCCCAGCTGCACCTTCATGCCTTCTACATTTAGTCAAACACAATAGGTCAATCAAGTGTCCCTCGTATGAGCTAAAAATAACTTAAATCCACATTTTCCACTGCTTCTTTGACATGGCAACGTATCCATATCCAGTTTCTTTTAACAAAACATGGTTAGAACAAATCTATTTCATGAATACTCATCTTCATCAGAATCACACCCTAACAGACTGGAAGTAAAAAAACAAACAAAAACACAAACAAACAAAAAAACACAAAATATAATAAGGTCAACAGTGATTAAAGCAATATAACTCGGACATTAAGGAAGTATTGGGAATTTGTGGATAATATGCCCCCACACTTTCTTCATTCCAAACAACCGATGGAATCGTAAAATGCTCACCTAATATCACCACATTGACATTGGACACAGAGAGTGAAATCTTTGGAGGAAGATAGTAGAAAAGCATAACAATTTTTGTTTTCTCCCTGAGAGAAAATTTCCTGCAGCATTTCTGTGATAATCAGACTGAAAATGAGGAAATCACGGAATTCTTTCCTTTTTCTTCTCTACCAACATTAATAATTTCCAAAACCCCATTTGCTATGACAAGACACAGTATCTGGAAGTGTAAGTTCCTGTGACATTGATTCCTAAAAACAGTTGCTCCTTTTGTAGCAAAAATATAAAAAATCAAGAAATAACGGACAATTACAGAATCAATCATCAACACTTTTCAACGCGTAATCAGATACACCTCAAGCACTAAAGCTAAGCATATGAAGCACCACTTATTGCATCGACAAGAATTCATTAAACAATTATGGCAAGTTGAGTGAGTACCCATCTACTGCTGTAAGATGGGTATCACATTGCAGGCCTATTTCATCTACATGTTGATTACATGTTCAGGAAGTACATTCTCAGTATCAGAGGACAGAAACTCTAAAAATGACACTAAAAAAAAAAAAAACAGGGAATGTTATGACCATGTAATTATTTTAATTACTTATTTGCACAAATAACAATGGCAGAAACTTGTTATATTTTTAAGCATAGCGTCCATGACTTAAGTGCTACATTCATCCACCCACCAAAAGAAATAAAAAGAAAAAAAAAAAAGATTGCTGCTTGCTACCAAAATAAATGATTAAGTGCATGACAGCAAATTACTAAGTAGAGCATTACAACATTGACAATATCAGGCCATAAAAGGGGTTATGTTATTAATGAAAACTTTATCGTACCTACAACATATATACATGCTGCATTCAGATACAGTAGCCGAAAAAATGTTTCTTACAAGAACTTCTGTCCTGTTACAAAGGTTCTGTGGGAAAGTTTGGTACGGGCACTACTCAGAAAGAAAATAAATACGCTGGTCACTAGAATTGTGAACTCAAGCAACAGCCACTAAAAAAAATAAATGAATAAAAAAATGTTTTGGCCAGATTCTTTGGTTCTGGAGACCTCGCATTCACTGAAGAAATGTCCAAACTCAGTTTGGAGAAAATTCAACTTGCTTCCCTACCAACTGACATTTCTAACACTGTGAAATACATTTCTCCTGGTTTAAATCAGCATGAGTCTTTGGCTTCACTTGCCGAGAAAACCCTCTAAACTATTTGAGGGAAATAACAACCCACCATGCAAAACACAATCAGATGTCAGACCTGCGGTTTTAGCATGTGAGGATGTAGCACTTTATGCTTTCTTTATGTGTTTCAGAAGGCACAAGGTCATAATCACTACAGATGGTACAGCTTAGACATGAGAGTTTGCCATCTCTCCTCACATGTAAAAACAAACGGTGCATATAGCCGAGTAACAGCCTGTACTGACACATTTACTCTGCTCAACGGCCTGCCGCAAGAAGCGAGACCCTCTTAGCACGATCCATGTCTGCAAGTTTAAAAAGCTTGCATAGTACAAGTCAGGAAACGGTCACACACATTTCAAGCACATGCAGTAGGATACGTTTCTTTTATTTGAAGTAGACCCTTCCTATTCATCCGGATTAGTATCTCTTCCTCCGACGAAAGTCCTGCAAGTTCTTCCATCCAATGTCGGCCCCTTCCGAGGATTTGGTGCAAAAATTAAACTTTTTCGGCGCACATGGATGTGGCAATGTGGCGGCTATCGCTGCGTCACACCAGTGATTGCTCGCTTGCCCAATTTGTAGACAAGGTACGCTCCGAGGCAGATGGCTGCTCCCTTTGCAAAGTACCCCAGTGTGCTGACTGAGGCATAGAGAACAGTATCCTGGGAATAGAGAAGGAGAGAAGAAGATCGTATCACACTGTTAACACGACACGGAAATATTCTGGTAACTTTGTTGCTTCCCTTTTATTTCTTGAATGGACAACTGGTGGCCACTTCACATAAAGATATTTTTTTCTTTACACATGCAAAAGTATTTGTTCACATGACATAGAAATCTAACATCTTATCTTTGTTGCGTAACTTTTAATTCTTGAACAGACTACTGATGGTCACTTCACAGAAAGTTCTTTTTTTCTTGACACATGCAAATGTTGGCTACAAGAATTTTGTGAAGATCCCACTGATTGCGCACTGAAAGGTTAATCCTATTATACCATACAACGAAATGGGTTTGACTATGTGTGATTACATATATTTGACAGTTCAATTCTATTTACCTCAGATTTTTGACTAAAGTTGATCTCCACAAATATAATCCAGAATGTCACTGTTGAAAGCTCTCAAATACTGCTAAGGTAATCTTGAGTATATTTCTTTCTGGGGTCTTTTTTCCCCAAAGAAATGTACCAAAACTTGAAAGGGGACAGATCCAATATTAGACAGCCAATGACCATAGCCCTCCTCCCCTAGACTTACCCAGCCTCCATTGTCAGCCACCCAGTTGCAGACGTGGCGACGGATGAACTGCAGGGCCCAGACCATGAATCGATGGAAGTACTCCACACTCTTCTGCCCCAGGGCGAAGATGGCCACGTCGCTGCAGAAGAAAAAGAGGACCACCACTCTTTCTCGCGTCACCTGGCCCTGGAAGAAGAGCTCGGAAAGCATATCCCAGAACATGGCTGCTGTGATGTTGTCGTCATCAATGGTCTGTGAAAGAATCGGTCACAATTAGTTGGATAATTTAGTTTATCAAATATTTCAAACCCACCAACTTTACAATCTCTCATATCAGCAGAAGGAAAAAAAAAATCACAACTCCACAAGTTTGTCAAAGTCCATCATCACATAAAAAAATATTTGGTTAAATCTCCAAATGCTTGAATGCCATAAGACTTTTTTCTGTGTCATTATCACTACTCTGGTTCAATCCTTACCCTATAAACGACGTTACTAGAACCTTGCCGAATGTTAATCTCAAACTCTATATGTGAGCATTTAAGAGTTGAAATGATTAATAGCAATGCATATATGAAGAGTTTGTTCGCAAAAACCGATAAGTCCATTTTTGAAGATTTTGAAGTACGGTCTCTGTCATAAAGTACAAAATAATACCTTTTAAATGATATATTGGTCACTATGTATAAAGGTATATTTTTAAAGTTATGGTCAAAAGAAGCAAAAATCTTCTTATTATTCTCTTTATTTTTCTTGACCTTTAATGGCAAATATTTCTATTTGGCAAATATGGACTTATCGGTTTTTGCAAACAAACTCTTCATATTCTTTCCTTCCTTTTTTTCAAACACATTTACAATTTCTATCACAAGATTTTATTTGTGTGTGTGTATTTCCATTTGTACAAAAAAAAAGAAGAGATTTTGAAGAAATGAGATTGTCACCTCAACTAACAGAAATACATGATGGTGACAAACATCTATTTAAAACATTTGAACAATTTCATAGCTTACTCTAATTCCCTTGGTTCTTTATCTGGAGAAACTATCACAGTTTTCTCTGTTTGGCTTTGATCTACAGTGTACTGTATATGCCGAAATCTCGCGAGGTTTTTATCATTGTGAATTTCGCGAGTCAGGTGCTATTCACGAATTTAAAGACACACAAATAAATTGACTCTGATTCTGACATGAATGTGATGTACATACAGTTCTCCTTTCAGTACTGTACAGGTGTACTTCACGATCGCAAATTTATTCACTCGCGTGATTGTAAGGAAGTCCCTTTTTGTGAAAATTTAGACTCACTAAATATATGGCGTATACACTGAATACAGTATTCACTAAAGTCAATCTAAGCATGGAGCAACATTTCCCTGCGACTCCACGAACATCCCTCCCAGCAATGAGATAGATGTGTGCATGTACCTCAGACGCCTTCTCCCGTACTCTCTGCCTCTCCGGAGACCTGGCGAACTGGTCAGCAAGCTTCCGGAGGTCCCGCCCCTTTCGCGCCCACTTGGGATTCTGGTACTTGAGGAGGGATGGCGTGGCGCTGCCATTGCTTGCCACTGATGACCTGCTGGTCGTGTGATGGTCGGTAAACTTGAATTCTGACACTGTCACCATTGGGGTTTCCTGCCTTGATTGTATGGTGGCACTGCAAATATATAGGGCAAAACAAAACAAGGGGAAATATGAGTGTCACTTCATTGTTTTTCATTGTCTAAATGTTCACAAATATCAAATATGAAGGTGGATGCACAAATATATTGTATGCTTGCTGAGAAAAGACAGAACATGCAAGTGTTATCATGAGAATCAGCATCTAGATTTCCTTGTTACAATACAACAGAAGTTCACTCCATCCAAAATCAGTATATTATCACAATTTGGGGGAAAAATGCCCAATCTTATTTGAACATCACAAAGAAGGAAGAATGAGTCTTGCTGAAAATCTCATACTCAACAAAGTACAAGATTTAATTTAATCAAAGGGTCAACTAAACAGTCACCAAATCATTGTCAATGTAAATACAGCAATAAACAGTAACTTTAAGTACCAGGTACAGAAAACAGAAAATAGGTAAAACGCAAAACCAGATTGTGGCATCACTAAAAGCATGAACTTACCACAGGTAACTCAACCATCCTTTCACTCTTAATATACACCAAAAGCAGAGAAGCATTTTTAAATATCCACTTTTAAATCAACTGTGATAATCTCAAAAATAAGAAATTTTCACTGTAACGAATCACGACCAAATTCCTGTGCTTAAAAAAGAAATTATCTCCAAGGAGTTTGTGGATCAGGTAATAGCTCACTGATGAAGGTACACTATGTATCACAGAGTAATAATGACTCGTGCTGAGTAATCAGCCTCGACAGAGAACCTAACACTTTGCTGTCTCGATGAAGACTGAGTGCTAAAACTACATCAGTGCTTATTATTCATGCAGAGACCAAGATGATGACAGATCATGGAATAAACAAGCCAGGGGAGGGGAGTCCCCATTCATGATTCATCAGCATATGTCACAACACACTCTCACTGGCTCCTCCCACATGTTGTATAGATCATCTACCGCCATTCATCCCAAAGTGCATTCCAGGACTGAGTATTGTCAGTATTGTATACCATTTGAACTCCTTCCTCGCATTATCAACAGAGAGAGAGAGAGAGATTATCTTTGGATCACAACAATAGGACATAACAATCAAAATCTGCTCAAGTTCAGTGGTTCTGATGCGCTGTAAATTTGGAACAAAGCCAAAGATTTTTTTGGTGCGTTTCCTACAATTCTCTTATTAACATAATTCAGTTTCCTCATTAAAGATTCATGATGCCAATTCAAGCTGCAACATGTCTGGGAAGGGGCTTTTATGAGGTGCTTGCAATAACTTTGCATGTAACAGACACTATCATGTGGCAGTGATTCTTCATCTATTTCATCTTCTATTTTGAGCATCTCTGCCAGGGTAAGCACATCATCCTACTGTATTTACATGTTGCACCTATATTGTAGTACCTTTGGCTGTCTGCCAACATTAAAGCAACAAAAAGGATGCAAACAGAGAGATGGGTATTTTGTTTTCCTGTTTTGCAGGATGAAATTAAAAGAGCTCTGACATGCACTTGGTGGGAATTCTGTTTAATGACTCACAATAGCTTGTACCTGTACAATGTACATGAGTACAATACGGTACTCTTCTGTACCAAACCTTGCATCACTAGCTCACTGACTTGGTTTTTATGATTGTTGTAGTTTAATAGTCTAGATTATAAATTACATCATCCTTTTTCTACACTTACATAAGTATAAAATTAAACATTATACAAAACTGTACCTTCTAAAGATACATTAATAGAGGAAGAATGAGCCATCAATACAGCAGTATCTGGCCAAACAACACACCAAATAACAACACACACAATTTGGGGTATACATGCAATAGCATATTACTGCTGTCTTTGTCCAAGAAGTACATGTACATTAAATACATACATGTACATTGTAACTTACAAGTACAGGAACATCACATACACCAAGCTACAAATGTGTTTTCTAAAATTACCTCGCTGAAGTACATTGTAGTTCAATAGTGCATCCGTCTGGTCAAGAGCTATCACAGCAAACAATGTGACCCTGGTATATGCCCACATCCTTTCCTATCTGTATTTCTATCACTATCAACAGGCTCTTCCCTCAACCCTGCATGACCATGCTAACTATACTGTTCTGGAGACCCGACTGGGCCATTTTGGATCTGTGCCAGTTTAGTTTATTTTTGGAAGGATGATTAAATGATTTGTCATAACTGATGCACAAATACATTTCTAATTCACTTGTCATGAATGGTTTAATGTACACAAAATTCAGTAAATACTGGCAAGTCTCATTTGCCTACATTGAAATTCAGAAATGACTTGATCTGAATAACCTGAGCTGTCACTTGCTGTCACAGTACAATGTACATTGTACTTTCATTGATAAGCCAGTGTAAGAAGAGTGAGTGTTGAATCCTCACCACCCTGTCTGTCAAAATGTGTGTAAATTTCTAAATGCAAAGTTCTTGTTTTGTTCTGTTTTATGAATACTTCTTCTTTTTTTCAAGTTTCATGTTGCTGTGTGGGATCAAAATACCAGGGTACAGGACAGGTGTACATGTAGAAATGCTGCAAAAAAGTTTCCCTATAGGCCTATGTGTGTATTACAAAAGACATATTTCTGATAAAAATGCTGTTTATTTACAAGTTACATGTATAAAATGTGAAATATGTATAAAGTTTCATACTGCTACATTGTATGTGGCGAGACACATGTGTGTACATGTACAGTTCTAGAGTTGTGTACATACAGGATCTACATTGTATGTATTTACAATGTATGTACTGTATATGATTGTAAACAGTAGTCAGAACAGACTACACGGATCATACAGATAGGTTTAATGGCTTCTGTTATGACTGGAGGATACTAATAAGCACTTTGAAGAGGAAATTGTGGGACCAAAAAAAAAAAAAGAAAAAAAAAAAGACTACTTTCCTACAGTGTACAATGTATGATGAAGAGGCTGCAGATTGGTGTACATGATCGACACTGGTTGCAACTTGTGGAGTGAGGAAATCGTGACAGCATGTCTGTCTTCCACTTTCATACTAGGTGACAGTTTCAATTGCAAAACAGCAAGACAATACCTCAAATTGGTGTACAATTGTACAGAAACATACTCATAAGGACAATAACATAGAGTAGGTATTACAACAGCTTGTACAGTACTTCAAGCACAGTACAAAAGTTCCTGAGCACATACATTGTACATGTACAAACACAGCATATGACTTTCTAAGGACCGCACAGAAAAAAAAAAAGAAATCACTATTAGAACATGACAAGCCAGAACATGTCTTGTACATCACATTTGAAAACATCCCCTGTCATCTCCCTTGTACAGCTTGTACAATGTATCTCTAATGGCTGGAGCTACAGTATGACATTTATAATTGTGTAGATACATGTACATTGTATGCCAAAATCAGGTTCACCATCACAAAAAGCTGACACACTTAGCACAAGACAGTAATGTTAGTCAAGTGTCAACATGTTTTGGTTTGAGAATGATGAGGAAAAGACCATTTCTCCCTTGACACACTCACACATACACACACACACACACACACACACAGCCACTGTGTAAGGTAAAGTAACCTTCTGTGTATGATGGTAAAATAAAAATATCAGTATGAGGACAAGTGACGAGATCAGAGAGGCATTTCATTAAAGTGTATCTCTAGCAAAAAAAAAAAAAATTATTTTGGATATGTGAAAGAGACACATTTCAGTACTGAGTAATCCATTGCACCATCTTTCAGAGAAAATGGGTCATTAATTAGTGAAATAATGCATCTCAAAGTTTCCAAATACCTTAATACACTATGTGGAAATGTACAGCTGTACTCTTTAGACATTCTGAGCTCTTAGACCCCATTTACACTGCGGGGCTTGGCTGAGCCCGGGCCGAGCCCAGGCTGAGCCAGGCCTCAATTGCGGTACTCGGCCACACAATTTTGTCCGTTTACAGTGGAGGGCTCGGCCCGGGCTTTTAATTCAAACCTTTCAATATTTTGTCGTAGTGGCGCACTACTTGTAAACAAACACTATTATTGGGAGGGCACCGGTCGCAATTTGGTACTGCATTTGGCCCAGTTTGCGTTTACAGTGAGAAAAGGTTTGGCTCAGCCGAGACTACCCCCAGAGCTTGGCCAAAGGTGTGGCCGATTTTGGTTCCGCATTTGGCCTTTTGCATGTTTACAGTGAAATTTTCACTCACTGTAAACGGGGTCTAAAAGATAATGCAAGAAGGTACCAGTACATACATTATGTGTTATTTCACATTATTTTATGCAATGTACTGTAGCTCTAATAATAGACATTTAATAGGGAAACAACACAAACCTGATTCTCTTCACTCCTTCGTGTTTTTATCGTTTTCCACCCCATGTACACAATGACAGGCCTTTTAGCTCAAAGTCACAATGAAAGAGGATGCTCTCGTAAATTCTTCCTGATTTTTGGAAAGACTATTCCACTGCACCAACATTTATCGGCAAATCGCAATGCCGATTAGTCTTTGCATGTTTTTCTTCTTTCCTGTCTTTTCTAAAGTTTCAAAGACAAAGCCTTCACTACTCTGTATACTCCCCCCCCCCCCAAAAAAAAAAAAAAAAAAATACACCCACACACACACACAAAGAAAGAAACAAAAAAGTGTGCAATCAAAGTGTGACACCAGTGCTTAAAAAAGCAATAAACTTTGTACCAAGTAGTACTTACAGTAGTAGATTGCAACTGTATGCCCTGAGTCTTTGTGTTTGTTTGTCTAAGAAAGCATAATATTCCCTACCAGATCACATGAATCATCGGTCTTAACCACTAACACAGTCTTCTCCAGCTAAACATACATCTTCATCTCCGATCACAGTACTATGGCAGTTAATACATCTTGTACTGCTATCATTGTTTACATTTAAATGAACTGTGACTGAACTGCAGCTTTGAGGTGACATGTGTTGATCACATTAGCAACTGCTGATCATGTACACTCTTAAGCCAGAACAACAAAACTACAGTACCTACAGAGCTATAAAAAGGAAATCAACACCAACACTTCCAGTAACAAGCAATTCTTAAAATAGAACATTTGAATATCACACAAAACCATAATTTAAAAAAAAATACAGTGAAGGAACAAAACACAACAAAAGAGACAAAAAAAAAAGAGGATAGAGGCCACTGCAGACAGAAAACATACAATAATAGGGAGAAATATATTTAGGAACAATTAAAAATAATGCCTCCGGCGACACTTCGTGGCGAAAGCATTAAAAAAAAAAGAATTAAAAATAGGCAATTTTTGACAGTCACATGATGGTTAACAGTTTTTTTGTGTTTTGGCTTTTTGTTTTTTCTGTTTGCTTGTCTTGATGGCCTTGCATGTCTGACAATAGCATCATGTTTGACTAACAACCCACAAATGTTGAGCCAAGGGTGCCAAGCTATGGTACATGCATACTAGAGAATGATACTCCTCTGTGATTGCACAACAAGCTTACACAAAGGTTATATCCCCATTTTGATACCTGGATTGATCAATTAAAGTTACACCCATTCACACAATGGCATCATAACACAATCAGAGTTTGTTTGTTTTCTCTTTGTAATTCACTGTGTTCCTGCATGTTGAATCTTCCCATTATCAACTTGTTACAAAAGAAGTGCTGTGAAAAGAAGGCTAAAATTGAATAAAATTTCATCACATTGTCCATTAAAAGTTATTCAGTAGAGTATTCAAGGTGGGATAACTAAGTTATGGCTGTCCTAAAGACACAAAGGAGACCTGGCTGAATTTCCTGCCCTGTGTAAACATGGAAGATGCTGGAAACAGACCAAGATACGGCTGGATTGCTCAATTAACAAAGGTCTGGTATTGCAACATCATCCCCAGAACACATACAAACAATGGGAGCGTACAAGGCTCTCTGATTGGTGGCAAGTGGAGGAAACACCAAAACATATGATGTCATATGTTAATCATGTACAATATCAACAAAAAGATGTGGGGGTAAGACCACGATGGTCCCCTGCTGTTCCAAGGAGGGGGCCACACCCATTTGTACACTAACAAAGGAAAATTGATTTTTTCCTTTTTTTTTGTTCTGCACATTACTGGTTTGTGTTTAGAATGACCAAGGTGACTCATCACACCCAGTTGCTCATTTGAATATGCCCCCTGATTGTTAATGTCACTGTTGTGATGCAAGATCAAGCGAATAGCCTGGCTTCCAGACCCATTTGCTGAGGTTTGATCAAAACCACAAGTGCTGCAAAGGACTGCATTTATTAGTAGGGTCTTTTAACAAGCTGCAGAAAAAGTCCCCAAAATATCATCTCTGCATTTGAGTCTGAAGTACGTACATATGGGGTCAGGGTACAGGTTGCCATTTAGTGGCAAAAGGAGTGCTTTACATTCCTGTGTATTTGCCTCTCATCAGAAGAACTTGTTCATAAGAACCTTCCACAATGACATGCTGTACAGGTAAAAGGAAGAATGTATCAGGGGTGAGGCATAGTACCTATTTTAGTATAGGTACAGGTAACCATTAAAACTGTAATGAATCATTCCTTTGTATGATTCACAAACCAGTGTTAATATTTGATTACCAGCCAACACATCCACATGTAATGTGGATAACATTTTGAAATTAAAAAGGGGAAATTTCTCTGTAATTGATCTTTCACTCCAGTTTCAGCACAACTTGGCCTCCTTTTTCTTTAAATGAAATTTGTACATGAGCTACAGTACTACTGTATTTCTGCATGTGTTTTTTATTTTCCCCAAAACCTTCACACTTGTGCTAGTTCAGTGCAGCTTGTGCATTTCAAGGACTTTGTACTTTAACTCAACGTACAATACACAGTTGCTTCAAATTGTTAAAATGCATTGTAAAAACAATGTGTATGGAGGCTGGAGCAGGTTTGTACGAGGTTTTCAAATATAATCTCAATTGTTCACAATTTGTGAGGGATCACAACTAATAACCCAATTGTAGCCATATTCATTACCCGGTACCATGTCATAACAACATGTATAAAAAATTAAATATTGTATCTGAAATATCAATGCTATGATTAATCCTCAAATTGTAACTTTGTTTGGGGTATTTTTTCTAAGAATAGTATGGTAATAATACCAGTGATATTGCAATTTATAAAGCGCAGAATCTATGTAGGCCTACACTAAATTACTTCTGCACTGTGAGAGTTCCTGAGAGTAAAAATTGGTGAATATTTACAATGTACATGAAAAAATGTGTAGTATGTATTGATTTAAATAGTACAGTTGGGGATTTCTGGATTCACATCCCATGGAGAGTTTGGTGTTTGATATGAGTATCACAAAGTCAAGAGGAAATCTTACGGAAACAAATCATGAAAAACACTGTGATGACATAACAGTGACCAAGTTTGGACTGACATATTTGGGAATAAAGTCATGTCAACATACATGTCTGGTTCATATTTGTATGATACTTAGGCCCTACTGTATTTGTGACTAACATGCATCTCTGTGTCTAACATGAGGATTAATGACAAACATGATGCAATACATAATGTACATGGTGTAATTCCATGCACGATGACATTTACACATGTACACCTGTATATCTGCACACTAGCTTGTATTCAAAATCAATTGTTTCACTAACCTTGTAACGGCATGTTCTACGCTGGTGGTTTCTTGGATGCCCTGTCGTAAGAGCTCTTCCTCCACAAAGCAGTTGAACAAGTTAACGCCCTCCTCCTCCACCTCTTCCCTATCTGCCCCATCGATGGCATCCACTCCTCGTGGGGCTGGTTTCATCCGCAGAGGGGACAACAGCTGCGAGGATTTTCTCCTCTGGGACAAACTCTCCTTGAACTCCTTGGATGTTGGCGACATTTCCGGTATCTGCTCTTCAGCAGGGCATTCTGGTGCAAGTCCCTCGGCCGGCACAGAAATGGAGGCCGGCTTGGTGCCATTCATTGTTGACATTGTCAAGTCCTCTTGCACCTAATGTTCCAGTAGTTGCATATGATAACAGTGACTAAATAGTACAAATCTGCCTCTGAAGGCTATTGCTTTGCTTCTCTCTTCTCCCTTGATTAACTTCAGTCTGTTGCTGATGACACAAAAGCTGCAGCTTCACTCCTCTTGCTTTTAATCTTTGTACTCGCTGCTCCAAGTTCACAGATGTGGCTTGAACCTATAACACATGTATTAAAGCAAAGAGGAATTGATGTCATTACACATCAGATAGAAATATTTCTGATTCAGTCAAGGTTTACATGTAGTCATTTCAGCACACAAGGCTAGGGAGGGGCACAGGAAAGTCATCCCTTACTTTCACCTGCTCCTCCAAGTTGTAGGTGAGTCAACCTGATTTGGTCACAGCACCAGTGATGCAATTATGAAAAATCCTCACATTCTTGCCCTGTGTCACCCAATCAATTCTCTTGTGTGCACAGAGACTAGTAGTCACCAAGCTGGTAGTCTTCACCTTAGGGCTTTCAGCCCCACCCCCCCCCCCCCCCAATTCATTTTCATAATCGAAGTAATGAATAAAACATTTCGATAATTGCTTTGTATTATATTAAAGCAAGTGCAAACATTTTTATCCCAAAAAAACATTAAGAAATTGTTTCAATATTTTTCTACCTACATGTACATTATTCAAAGTTTACAGACATTTATACGCACTGTTTTTAACACTGTCCACTGATGCAAAGCATGCAGTCTATGCCCACAGACTACAGACCACAGACTACCAATGTTTCATTGGGGCAAAGGGCACTGGTGTTTACGGATATCAACCCAGTTGGAGTTGTAATCGAGAGACAACGATTCACAATTGAGCGAATGCTCACAATGGTGCAAACTCAATTTACTTGAAATCATGGCAATGCAGAAAAGATTATTCTTGTAAGAATGCATACACAGATTATTATACATTGTACATGTACACTGTACCACAGATTTATTTTATACACATGTTCAAGTCAAAACAAGAGATTTTGCAGTGCACACTCAATTTAGACCCGAGTCCTTTTTACACCCATTTTGCTTTTTACCATACATTGCTTATCTACTTTATAACTACATTGTAGTACTGTAAAACGAGGAATGTTCGCATGCATTTTAATTTTGCGAGAGCCAAGAAAGTTGTGAAAGTTCTTGTCTACACTATACACATTGAATATTAGAGGCAACTTGCGAAAATTTCATTTTGCAAAAAAGGCTGTCAGCTCCAATTATGCGAAAATTTCATGCCACAAAATATCTTGTTTTACAGTATACTATCATCAACATCAAATATTGACAAAGTTGCCAACCTCTGCACATCAAAAACGTACCGATACAAAGATATATAGGTTGGTATAATAATTTTGCAGACAAAGTAACGATAAATAAATTCTAATACTCTTGTTCGAATGTACATTATAACCATTTCTTTTTCTAAAGGCCACAGACTGTACAATTGGCTTGCACCCTCCCCAGTACTAAAGAGGGCGACTCCAGACCAACGTCTGAGACGTCTCCAAATACTGAATATGTATTAGGTGACAACTTATTTGCATGGAAGTCACAGGGACATTGCTGTGAAGTCCTCTCAGTCGCAGAGATTTATGTCTTCATGACGTCTCCACATAATCGTTGATAAAAATTGTAGGTCACAATGCCATGGATCACTGCAAGTCTCAGGGACATCTCTGAGACATCAAAGACAAAATTTAATCTTGTGACTTCTCCACAGCAAAGACATATCTCCGAGACCAGCTGGAGACTTGAAAAAGTCTCAAAAAATTGAACATGTCAGATTTTCTTGCCACTCCCCAGAAACTAGATTAGCAAGTTTAGCAAGTTATAATTCTACGCGAGTTGCCACTAGGTCACTATTTATAGTCTTCAAGTCAATGAGATATAATGTACCCACTTTACTCAGCATGCTAGTTAATGTAGCACCTTATTAACTAGACAAATTAATATAGATCCATCACGATTTATAGCCTACATCAATGTATAAATCTGAGAGCAAAATAACAAGTCACAGACATGACGATCATTTTAACAGTCACTAAAATAATAGTAATAATTGGTACTACTTGGTACTTACTATTCACATGGTATTATTAATGGACAGAATTGGTAATTCGCGACACGTACATCTCTGCGTATTCAATGACATTCGGTCATTAGACAGTTTACCAAACATTACAAATTTTGAACCTCATACACTGTTTTTTTCTTTGTTGTCTGCTTGATACGAATGTGTACAGTGAATCGTGGGTATGAATAGTGATTCTGGCGCATTCAGTGAAAGATGTTGATTATTCCAATCATGGAAATCGTGTCTGGAATTATGATGCAATTTTGCACCCCTCTGAAAGAAAAAAAAAAAAGAAGATATTTGTAGAGGTGTTAACTTAAAGTATATTTTCCCAAAATCGGAGTGAATAACTCACATAATTCGACAAAATTGGCAATTTTCAGGACTTTGTGAACTAGAAAAAAAAAGAGTTCAGAGTGTGCAGACCTCCGCCAAGCCAACAACTCATTTCCACCCATACACTCATGAAATTTCCCAATATAGTCCTAGAAGCTTTTTGGTACCTCATCAGCCTTGCCTAAGCAGAGCACGTGCTATATCGCGCTTTTGCAAACAACCAGTATGTGCATCTGTGTGAAACTCCCATGTTCATTAACCTTACATGCCAAAAGATAAAAAATCCTTCAAATATCCATACAAATTCCTGGCTCACTATCAAAACTTGATCATCTGTTCCTTGTGTCATTATCGACTTTCCTGCAAGTTTCATTCAAATCCGTTTCCAACTTATTGTGAACTTATGCAAACAGACAAACCAACGCCAATGATCACAATTAACCTACGGTACTCCTTCCTCAGCGGAGAAAATATCATTATTAACAATTCTCGGGGTCGGCATGACGTCACAGTCACATGATTTCCCTAACAAACCTGATCCGCCATTTTGCCGGAGGTGCAAACATACGGCATCGCGATTGCGCGATAGAGCAGAGTATAGAAACGCACGCAGTGCGCTTCTCCGCTCACTGGACACGAGTGTGTGGACTTCGTATGTACATATGTAACGCGTGCTGCGCGCGACCGGAGATCAGCTAGGGCAACGGATTTCCATCGCTCTCAAAAGACATTCCTAACTCACCTTTTTCCTCCATAAAAACACAATTGTAATCCAAATGTATTTTACAATATGTAACAGGAGAAAAAAACATTTTTAATGCAAGAATGCTTCTGATTTCGAATGGATTTCAGATGGCAGATTAACAAAGTTTTTCAAATGCGATGATGCACAATGCATCGAATTGAAATGTGTGTATAACACACGCGCTAATAATACGTGGCGCGCTATGCCATGGGCGGCGAAATAATTCAGTGCCTATCATTAGTTCCCCAACCCGGGAGTGCATAGGAAATACACGCAAGTGGCGACTATAAATTAACGTTTAGTTACTAGTATTTAAACCGTTTTTTCATCCTTTTGTCAGATTTGTCATTTTATATGCTCCCCAGCCGAGGCACGGAGCCAGCGAGACGCCAAGCTTGGTTGACCGCGATAAGCCAGGCGCAGAATCAGCTGGCTGCTTATAGGCCTAAAAGGTTGTACGCCTATGGGCAATTCGATGAATCCAGTCCGATTAAGGCTAATTTTTGGTTGTTCCTCCTCAGTGAATCACCTTGGAGGCCATCCGAGTATTCATATGACATCTTTCTTCCTTGAAAACATGTTGAAAAGGATGTAAAACGCGCAGAAAAGGTAATAACGATTCGGGGTTCACAGTATCATGTATGTAACGACACGCAATAGGCACCCTACGGCATACATGTAAGTTGTCTTTTGTTTGCACCTTCGCGATTGGTTGCTATGTAGAAGTTGCGTTCGCCGAGTGAAAATCCCCAGATGTCCGACCCCGAGAAATTAATATTGTAGTCCACCAGGGCCAGGGTCTAGTGTACACACTTGTTACTTTTGCTGAAAATTTCATCCTCTCACTCTCCAAACAAGCTCTCCAATGCACTCTCAGTAGGGAATTCAGAAAAACAAAAAATAAGCATCCGGTATCGCGGTATGTACGATGCGCTCTCCTACTCCTACTTTACTGGTGTCTAGATTTCTACACTAACTACAACTACGATAGGGCTTTAGGCCTAAGTACATAGTGTAGGCCTAGATCTACTTCAACTTGGTAGTCATCCTAACAAAACAAAACAAAACAAAAAAAATTTAAAAATCCCAAGCCAGGCCAGGGAGAGTTTAACCTCCTTATTAACCTTATTAGAAGAATTTATAGTCTTTAGTTTGAGTAGTCTAGTGAACTTGACTTAGGCCTACTTCCACAGATGCCAAATTGCAGTCAGCAGCTGGTCAGGAACTTAGGAAGTGTTATTTACTGTCACTAATATGTTCAACAGATTGTTTTTTACTCACAGACCGGTATACTGCAGCTGCAGACAAACTCATGAACTGGTGCGGACTACACATGCTGATGTATCACGTAGCCATATTAAATACGTAGAAAACCTTCCCGGTGTTCCTTTCAATTCTGAGCCAGCCTACACTCACCAAAACAAATCTGTTTGCAGATCAGCAAGATTGCCCATCAATGTATGTGACCATCCACTATACCAGAGCAGCAGAGTTGTAAAACGTATGACCGGCATCAAGCAAAGGCCCAAAGAGATTTTCCCCAGTGGGTACCGGTAATAAGATGGGGAGGAGACCTAAAAAGTACCTGAAACCATTATCTCGTTGCACTCTCGATAAACGAATCTCGTGTACTGGCTGCGCTCGTATTATCGTCGCCTTGCATGCATCGGATCAATGGGAGCAAAAAGGAGACCGTTGTGACGACTCTACCACGATTGTGACACACGATGATGTCATACCATACACTGGAGGTCTTTACATGTATTGTTATTCCGGTCTTGGATTATGGTGTAGAACTCACTGGACACTTGCATCTGGCTTTTCCCAACAATGGGAATTCCCAGCTCGAGAGTTGTCCGTATATGGCATGTTGGGACAAGCTCCCATATAGCTGGGGAAGGGGAGAGGAAGGGGAGGGGGAGGTTACCCCTGCCCCCTCCTTCACGTAAATCTATATAGAACTAGTATGATTACATTAGCTTGGCATCTACATGAGCACAGCCCAAGCATATTCTATACTATATGCAAAAAAAAAAAAAAAAAAAAAAAAAAACACTCTCGCATAATTTAAAGGTAGAGTCCATTGATACTGCACTTTGAAGTTATAGGCTTCTCAGGAGGATAACTCAAAGAGTTGCATCATACTTTTATGATGATGCATTGGTCTGTAAATAAGTGCCATATCAGACATCAGGCACTATAGACCTACGTACTTTGGTGAAATAGCTGAATTTGGGGATGGCCCAATAATAACTTCTGAAATATGGAGCAATGGATATTATGCACATAATTGTATATGGGAGGCCTATTGTATGCAGTGTTACAGTATGCCTATCCATTAAAGGGGAATTCCGGACCGGTTTGGTCTGATAAGAAAGAGTAACATTTTATAAGCAAATTGAGTGAAAATCTGATCAATATTAGATTTTTAAAGATCGGGAAATTATGTCATTTTGAAGTACTAATTAATTGTTGCAAAACACTTGACAAATAGTCATTTGTAAATATGCAAATGACGAATGAGTTGATGATGTCATCTCCTTACAACTTGCCGAGTAGGCCTATATATACCCAATAAGGATGTTACACAAAATCTCGATACATCATTACATGTACTTCATTTTTTTTCTTCAAATGCATGCATGATCGATGCCCGAGTCGTATTGAGTGATTTGACAAGTGATATTGAAGTTACTCAGCCATAGGATTAGCATTAAGATTTTACATTTTTACAGTAGAAAATTCAATTTTCATATTTAGTCCACAGAATCAATGCAAAATTATGAGATGATGACATTATCAGCTCACTCAATATAAATGCATTCATATTAACTGTTCCAGAACTGTTTTGCAAAAACTATAGAGAAACTTCGATAACTTTAACAGACTTATCACATTTTCCGACTGTTGTACTTAATAGAATTGTACTCTTTCTTATCGTTAACTTTAAACTGGACTGGAATTCCCCATAAGCAGGGGAATTCCCTTTCAATACTTCAACAAGAGCCAGCAGATTCTTATTCTGGTAAGACAAATCTGAAAGTAATCAATTCAAGTTATAATCATGATTATGATAGTTATGATTATGAAAACAGGAAAAATGGCTAACCATTTATATTCATGGTTATCTATTATATCTCACATTTAAAGGAAAAAAAACCACTATATGTGTATAGTTCCCATATGCCTGCAGACGGACAAGTCCTATAGAAGAGGAAATCCACACAAAGAATAAATGAACTCCAAAAGAAAGAAAGAAAAAAACACACCACAGAATGCTCCCTAACTCCAATGATGACAAAAATTGGATAAGAAATAACTAGATATGACATTTTGACATTTCTTTTTTTTTTCTCGGAAAACACTTTTCTTAATTCAAATGAGCGAATTGATGATGTCATGCCCTCACAAATTTCCATTTAAAATTATACATTATTATATATAAAATTTGCAAAAATTGTGATTTTTAACTTATACAGGTAGAAGCATATATTCCTATACCAATATGGAATAGAGGTAACATTTGCTCTTTTTTTATTTTGGGCGGTTTAAAGGCAAGTTTACATTCATACAGCGGAAATATGAGAATTTTGTCATTTCTGTAGGCCTATACCGGTATATGAAATGAATGAGAAATTGTATGAAATCGCTATTGATCACTCGCCGCCACTCGTGCGACTCGAGAGACCCCAAATGGCTTGCGCTCTCAACACGAAAGAGACTACAGGGGTAGGGCCTATAGCTTTTTGTCTCGCTGTGACAGTGCGAGGTGTCACACTCGGCTGGGCTGTTTTTACTCGTCCCCATCAATATTTGCTCGCCACCATACAGCAAAATGATGATTTATTCGTCCGGAAGTCGGGGAGATGTCACCATAACATTTCCGAGACATCTTCTCGACGTCTCCGTAACAGGGCGCCAATGCATTATATGGGTCACCGCAAAGTCCTGGGAACCAGGGAGACTCGAGTCAGGTCGCCAAGTTACGGAAGCTTATAAGTGCCAACCAGATGACGCGATAAGAAGACGAGAAGACAGGTTAAATACCAAGAAGACGAGTTCTTGGAACTCGACAAGTCGGTTTGGGTCAAGAAGACAAGAAGCCGAGTTGTTGAGTCGATTTGTTTGAGACGAGAAGACAAGATGATGAGCTGTCGAAACTCGGCAAGTCGAAGTGCTTTGGACAAAAATACAAGATGACGAGTTCTTGGAAATCGGCAAGTCAAGTTTAGGTCAAGAAGACAAGAAGCCGGGTTGTTTAAACTCGGCACGTTGATTTATTTTGGAAGAGAAGACAAGATAGTGAGTTGTTGAAACTCAGCAAGTCGACTTGTTTGAGACGAGAAGACAAGATGATGAGTTGTCGAAACTCAGCAAGTCGATTTGTTGGGGACAATAAGGCAATATGACGGGTTGTCGGATCTCGGAAAGTCGACTTGTTTGGGACAAGAAGACAAGATGACGAGTTATTAGAACTTAGCAAGCCGACTTGTTTTGGACAAGAAGACGAGATGATGAGTTGTTTGAACTCGGCAAGTAGACTTATTTAAGACAAAACGACAAGATGACGAATTGTCGGAACTTGGCAAGTCGGCTTGTTTGGGAAAAGAAGACAAGAAAATGACTTGTAGGAACGTAGCAAGTCGACTTGTTTGGGATAAGAAGTAAAAATAATGAGTTGTTGAAACTCGGCAAGTCGACTTGTTTAGGTCAAGAGGACAAGGTGACGAGTTGTTAAAACTATAAGGACAGCAGACTTGTTTGGGACAAGAAGGCAAGTTTCTGGTGCCACTTCCGGGTTTCATCAGCTAACAAGCGAGAAAAACAAACAAACAAATAAACAAAAAACAACCAAAATAAAAGGACTTTGTAAACAGCGCAACTTCTGGTGCTACTCCCAGATTTCATTGGCTAACAAGCAACTTAACCAGATTGTTGGTACTTACTTACTTGTACCTATTTCATGTATTTTTGATGTGTGTGTTCTTTATTCTGTACATATTTTACTTACCACGTACAGTTTATTCATGTTTATTCCTATGGTCAGAATCAATCACAGCTCCTGAAAATGTATTAGCCAAGGTGTATACTCAGCCATTTTAATGTCTCTTACTTTTAGCTCATTTAATTGTCGAGGTTTACAATATCCCTCCAAAACAAAGAAAGTTTTCTCTTATCTTTAGAAACAAAAAGTTGCTGTTGTGCTCTTACAGGAAACACAATGTGGAGCAAAGGATGATAAGTTTTGGGCTTCTCAGTGGGATGGTCCCTCATGGCTCACCAACATCTCAACTAATAGTATAGGTGTTGCATGCAGTGTTGATAAAACCTGAGGTGCCAGTTTCCCTAAATTTTATCAAGAAAGTTTCTAGTGAGAGGTATATTGCTATAAACAAATGATAAAAATCTCCATTTCAATTTGATAAATGTTTATGCTCCAAATAATGACTCTCCTGACTTTTTGATGGATTTGTTTCCTAATTTTGATAATTCTAATTCAAACAATACTGTTATAGGAGTTGATTTAGATGTTGCCTTAAGCTCACTGGATTACCATGGTTCTCATATTAACCCCTCCAATGTTAATGCTTCCAAGGCTTTTAGAGCGAGTTGTTGGAGGAGTATAATCTCATAGATATTTGGCGAAAACAACACCCAGATACACAAGCATTTACAAGACACCAAAAACATGAGTCGTTCTTTCTAAACTTAATGATTTTTTTTTTTATCTCTTGCAATCTTTTGAACATAGTGAATAGTTAAGATATTAAAACTGGTATTGATTCTGATCATTCCATGGTTGCTATTGATTTAAATCCTTGTGAAGTCCAAACAGGGAGAGGATACTGGAAATTGTTTGTTTGTTTGTTTTTTTTTTTGAAACATGATCCTGATTTTTTTTTTTTTTTATTAAGGATAGAATTAGGATGTTTTAATTGCAGTACAAGCTTGCTAAACCCAAATGCTTTATGGGATGCTTTTGAATGCACCATAAAAGGATAGTGTATTGAATATACAATTTGAAAGGAAAAAGAAAAAAGTGGCAAAAAAAAAGAAAGTTTGTAGAATAAGATATTAGAACTTAAGCAAGAAATATCAAATACTTTAACAGGTAATACGTCTGATAGAAATAAGGCTGAAAATACTCAGATATTAATGGAAAAAATAACTTATCAGAAATAAAGCTTAATGGTATTTTAGCTAAAGAAACTGCTGGCGATATTGTACGCTCTAGAGTGAAATGGGCAGAGCATGGAGAGAGGAGCTCCAAATATTTTTGTAATTTTGTAAAAAGAAATCAAGAAAAGAAAATCATTCGTGACCTAAAACTGGTTGATGGTCATATTGAGACGGAAGCCTGTGAGATAATGAATGAATCTTTTAATTTTCATTCAAAGCTATATGCTTCATAAGAAAATATATCAAAGGGGAAGGAGTTTCTAGATTCCCTTAATCTGCCAACATTGTTAGATGTTAATAAGAATACCTTAAATAAGCCTGTTACAAAAGCTGAAATATGGAATATGATAAGGGCTATGCCTAAGGAAAATCCCCCGATTTAGACGGTTTGCCTATGGAATTTTATATTGTTTTCTTCAATGATAATTCTGATTTGCTATTATCTTGTTTCATAATATAATACTCATATAAAAGTGGCCTCTTATCTTCGTCAAAAACAAATGGAATAATTACCCTTATACCAAAAAATAGTAAAGATCATTCATTAATCAAGAACTTTCGTCAAATAACATTATTGAATACAGATTATAAAATACTGGCAAAAATTGCCAGCAAATCATTTAAAGACTACTATTCAGTCATTAATTCATGATGACCAACAAGGTTTCTTACCTGACAGAAATATCAGTCACTATACATACTATTATTGATGTAATTGATTACTGCGAAAAGAAGGATGTTCCTGGTACAATTTTACTATTAGATTTTGAAAAGGCTTTCGACAGAGTGGAACATAAGTTTATGTTTGAGGTGCTCAACAAATTGGGCATGGGTAATAATTTTATTCAATGGATAAAAACTCTCTGTAAAATGATCGCATTAATATTTTTATGAACAATGATTTTGTCGACCAAACCGGTGAAAATGTCTCGTGGTATTTTTCAAGGCGCTCTCCTGTCCGAAAAAAAAACCCAAAAAACTTGTACAAGTAGACTTGCCGAGTTCCAACCCAACAACTCGTCATCTTGTCCTAAACAAGTCGCTTTTCCGAGTTCTTACAACTCGTAATATTGTCTTCTTGTCCCAAACAAGTCAACTTGCCGAGTTTCAACAATTTGTCATCTTGACTGCATGTCCCAAACAAGTCGACTGTCTTAGTTTCAACAACTCATCACCTTGTCTTCTCGGCCTAAGCAAGTTTGGCAAGTTGCCGAGTTCCAACAACTTGTCAAATTATTGTCAAAAGAAAAAAAAAAACAACTTTCCGAATTTCAACAACTCGATCGTCATATCTTGTCTTCTTGACCTAAAAAAGGCGACTTTACTAGTTCCAAGAACTCGGCACCTTGTTCTTTACATAAACAAGTCGACTTGCCGAGTTTCAACAACTAGTCATTTTTACTTCTTATCCCAAACAAGTCGACTTGCTGCGTTCCTACAACTCATTTTCTTGTCTTCTTTTCCCAAACAAGCTGACTTGCCGATTCGTCATCTTGTCGTTTTGTCTCAAATAAGTCTTACTTGCCGAGTTCAAACAACTCATCATCTTGTCTTCTTGCCCAAAATAGGTCGACTTGCTGAGTTCCAAAAACTCGTCATCTTGTCTTCATGGAGAAAACAAGTCGACTTTCCGAGATCCAACAACCCGTCATATTGCCTTATTGTCCCCAACAAATCGACTTGCTGAGTTTCGACAACTTGTCATCTTGTCTTCTCGTCCAAAATAAATCATCGTGCCGTGTTTCAACAAGTCGGCTTCTTGTCTTCTTGACCCAAAGAAGTCGACTTGGTAAGTTCCAAGAACTCGTCTTCTCGGCATTTAACTTGGCTTCTCGTCTTCTTATCGCGTCATCTGGTTGGCACTTATATTCCGCCGAATTAAAAACTCTTCTTGACCGGCCGAGCGCGCCTAAAATTAGTCGCGCGAAAATATCCACCTTTACAGTACTATAGTCCATGGCCGGCGCCACGTTTTCAAAAGTAGAGGGGGACTTTATACTTTTGGTGCCACTTCCGGGTTTCATCAGCTGACAACAAAAAAAGAAAAAAAGAAAAAAAGTCTTCAGCGCATCTTTCATACTCCACTTCCGGGTTTCTTCCGCCGGCTGCTTCCACCGGCCCTGTTATTGCAAGTCCAGCAGAGTGAAAGGTTTATTCCCCGAGTTATCCAAATTACAATGTGCCTTCTTCTTTTATTCTGCTTCCTTGAACCCAAAATCATGCATTCTTATGGCGAGGCTGCCATGTCATCATCCTTGTTCATTGCAATTTGTTATACATTTTGAAAACATTCTTATTTCTCATCCCAATCAGTATTCAAATGCAAAAGTCTGAAAATCATCCAGAGTTTTTAAGCTGTAGCCCTTCTGTATTGTATCGCTGCTACGCTTTGCTGTAGATTGTAAAGGCAATGTTGAAAAACACTTTGTAATAAACTTATGCTTATGTCACCAACAATGATTGTAGAGGTATACGTGATATGCTAGATTTCAGCCTGATTATGCCAAAACATCGTAATAATTTGTTTTTATGACTGTTTTCTTATACTTTGAAGGCTACTTTGAAGTATTATTATAACACAAAGTAGAGGGGAGGTGCCTATGCAAAATTAAAGGGGGCACACGACGATAGAGGGCGTTACGACCGAAAAAAGCTCGAAATTGATAAAGTTATCCTGCGTTGCGGATCGCGCAATCAAGCATGCTGGTAGAAAACAACACAGAAAGAGGAGGGAAGCACAAAATACAAACACACATTTGAAACGAGCGTACACGTACACACAGTGCACGTAGAAGTCTACCAAGGATCAAGAGCTCCGTTTACGTTCTACACGCACGCAAGCTAGATAGTTGTGGGATTCCCCGCCGCCTGTCGCTGTCTTGCCGAGACGAGATCGAGAGGAAAAATAAACGACGCGACATCTACGTATGACAAACGAATGTTACAAGTACTGTTTGTACCAACATGCTATGGTTTAGTAGATTCTGCTGGTAGGAAAAGACACCAAGATCATCTACTAGTTACTTCTACGTACAGTACATGTAGGTGTCGCCTGAACCTTTCTTGCTTTCCGGTGTGTGTATTACAAACAAGGCATAGGCCTACAAACAAGTATCCGGATCCAGGCCCGCCGCTGGATCTGGACGGACATCAATCCATAGGAAGTCAGAGCTGCTGATCAAGTCGTCAAGTGTTTTATGCGTCCAATCATGCAAGGTGAGTTTGAGTCTTGAGGTAGATCTAGAGTCTATCATGGTTAGAAAGTAGGATGATGAAGAAGAAGGAGGATGAGGAGAAGGAGAGGAGGGAGAAGAAGAAAAAGAAACAACATTATCAACATGCTTAGATAGATGTTCAGTGAGCTTTTGGGTGGCCTTGTTGTCGGCCTAACGTTAGCCCTCTATTCTAACTAACGTCTAAGCTAACGCTCTAGAATTCTATTGTACGTTGAATATGGGCCGCGTTCATGCAAATTTCGTAGCCAGAATCACAAACATGAATCATGATTCAAAACGGCGTTTCAAATCACGGTCTCGTCGGAAGAGCGTTCATCATGTTCATGCGGGCTTTCGCAACGCTGATTCTGGCTCAGCTCATCCTCCCGCTTTGCCATTGCGCAGCGCACTGCGCAGTTTGACCTTGTCTACCACGTCTCTGCAACTCCAGCCGGACCCCCTTATTCCAACTGTACAGGCCTTTACATTTTTATTTCGGTGAATACTTTCCGATAAGCTGTGGCATTCAGGCTCTGCCCACAGATCGAGGAACAGATCAAGGAATAATCCTAATTCTTCGTCTCTCCGATTGTTTCCCTTGGTAGACACAGCGCTGCAGCCATTACTTTTATCAACTCAATCGGAGAGTATTAATTACATGTATTTAACAGTTAACGTTAGATACTAGCATAGAATCGGTGTATGGCGTTGATGTAAACAAACAAGTGCAAGTATGGTACCAAAACACACGATTCATAAGACGTACACAAGCGCGCGAACAGAACTAGAAGCTGTGTGTGGGATACCCATGCGACACGCATGCGCACAGCGCACAATGACGTCATAGAATCATGACTGAAATCACAGTTGCGTTCATGTGGTTTCTGCGATCGTGATTCTGGCAGAATCATGATTCAAAACGCCCTTTTTTCTGCGTTTCAGATTGGCATTTTGAAACAATATTGTTAGCCAGTACGTTGGGTAGACAGGTCTAAAATCATGGGTCAAAAAAAAAAAAGGACAATTTGTCAGTCACTTTCCATGGTTGCAATAAAGAAAAAAGGTCTGATGTTTAAATCTTGCTAACATGGTATTGTTAACGCTAATCATCTAATGTTAGATTTAGGCCCCACCCCTAGGAATGTTAATTCAAGCATATTCTCTATATCATCAAGAGAAGTAACCGCACCAGCGACCCCAACACGTTACAGCGCCCCGCGCCAGGGTTACAACACAAGACAAGTATCAATAAACAACTTAACTCTTAATGTGCCAGGCCCAAAACCCCTAACGTGCCAGAGGTTTTTACCTAACGCCAGAACGTTTCGAAACTGGACTGACAATGAAATTTAAAACCGTCATATCTCTGAAACTATTGACTGTTTTGAATTGAGTTTTACACAACATATATCAAGAAATGTTTGCTCTTTTGTGTCATGCAGTCAGTTTGCCACAATATCTATCTGAATCTGAAATATTGCAGAAATATTTGATACATCAAAAAAATTATTAGAAATTTTTGGGTAGTATGGAAAAAAAGAGTCAGTCTTGTTTTTTCTTCAATGGAACGCTCCCTTGACTCTGTGAGAAAGTTTTAGAGCAACATCTCCTCTTTCAAATGATAACAAAATTGCCTTCTAGAATTGTATGATTCCAAAGATACTAGCAGTTTATTTTGTCTTAGCAATTTCTCTTTCTGCCTCAGTAATTCATTCCCAAATCTGAGTCCTTTAGTCCCAGATCCTGTATTCGAAACTAAAGTAATTGTCCCGGGCGCTGGAATAGTGTCTTTTGTCCACCTGAGAAGGAAGAACCTGCTAATCCTCCTTTTGTCTACGCGGACCGCGGGCGGGCGTACTCTATTGAAATCGGCAGGCCTTTGTCCACGCGCAATTCCTATGCTAGTGTGGGGACGATTAGTGACGTTCACCAAAACAAAAGGATGAAAGACTTGACCGACGAATGAAAGCTGACCCTCTTTGAGGGACAAAATCAAAGCAGCTTCCCGCAGGACAGCGTCCAAGCGGAACAATGCAAGTGGAACCGCATAGACAATACACGCAGAGTCAATAGCATACACACGCGTGGTTTACCTATGAGACTTTCGATCCATACACATCTTGCAGAGGGTGCGCCCGCGGCGGATTTTCCCGATGTGAAAAAAATACATCTAGCTGAAAAAATCGTGTATTTACTCAAAATTTTCCAATGTAAGCATGCTCATATTTTTAGTGGAAATGATGGCTATGCTAATCAGCAACCAGTACATATCATTGGCAGTTGCTTGGTGTAACACATTACGGTACCACAAGAACTTAAATTATCAATGCTTTTCTCGCTGTTCTTAGTCGCCGATCGGCGACCATGGCACGTCAGGACTAAGGTCGCCGTTCGGCGACCATGGCACGTTAAGAGTTAAATGGCAATGCATGACACTTTTGCCTGCGCCTGCAGTTGAATTTTGCCACGGGAGATTGAACCTTGGTGCATGTTTTTAAATTTACACTAACGTTAGAACTTTATAAGCTCTACAGTGCACTCCCGTTAAACGAACACGGTTATGATGAAATTGCCGGTCCCGAGGACTTCATTATATCTAATGGGAGTCCACTGTAGACCCTGTGTTATAACTATTCTGTTGAACGTGATAATGCCAGGATGGCAAGTTGGACAAAATGTTTGAGGAAAAAATTTTCCAATTCCTGAGGTGCACACACAAACACACACACACACACACATGCATAGGCACACATGCACACAGACATTCAGAGACTGTACAGCAGAACAAGCATGGGTACCGTACCTTTAACACTACAGGAACTTCAACTCCTCATACAGAGGAATGTACCAATCAAGCAGGAAACAAAGAAGAAAAGGAAAGCAACCTGGTCAACAAGAAGAGCTCAGAAAGCTGTGCACTGCAAACAGAGAGCTTGGGGAAAGTACAAACAGGGAATAACCACCAAAAGCAAAGAAAACTCCAGAAAGTGTCAAAAGGAAGCCAAATATGAAGTGAGATTTTTTTTTTCATTCAGTATTTATTGGTAAAAAAATAAATGCCATTTGCCATTTACAGCAAAGAATAAAGAATCAAACGAATTACAGAATCACATAATAAAAAAGTGCAGCATAACAAAATTGTAAACATATACAAATTTGACAAAAACACCTCAAAAGTGTAGAAAAAGTATACAGTTTCAAATTAAATATCAAACCTCCATTTTTGAAAGTGAATAGCAAGTTTACCTTTCTTTTTGGAAATTCTATATTCTATTTCTTTATTATTTTTTAAGTAAGCCTGGAAAGATTCCAAAATAGGGGTTTTATTCTGGAATTTACAAACATACTGTACAGATGAAATACTTTACGAATAGAACCATGATATATAAGAATCTCCATGGAGACCGTACAGCTTCTCAAAATTAGAAAAAGTGTAATTTTTCTTTGTGATTTATAATTTCCCAAAAATCATCCATGTGGTGCAACTTCTTCATTACCCTCAATGTAATTTTTATATGAAGTCTGAAAAAAGGTATAAATTTCATTCTCTACATTACTTTGATCTGAGATAACATCACCAGTTTCATTTTTAATTCTATACTTTTCTTCTCACCCATCCTTTTTTCAAGATTACAAAAATATTTCGAACTCTTTTCTCCTTCTTCTATCCAACGAACTTCTGAACGAATGATTAAGCCTTGGGTTTCATAATCCAAAATTTTATTTAATTGAGAATTCAAATTATCCAGTTCTTCATTGTAATGTTCATTACTTGTATCTCTGCTTAATCTCATCTGAATTTCCTCAATATCCTTAAACAATTTTATTTTTTGGAATTTCTTTCCTTCTTTTTCCGAGAACTATACTCTATACAGGCTGCTGTAATTGAGCATTTCAGAGAGTCCCATATGCCTGTACATGTAATATTGGGGTTGCATTCAGAATAACGATGTACAATTTAAAATTCTTCAGTTTTTGCTTTTACAGTGTTAATGAACTCTGAATCATTATGCAAATAATTACAATTAAAGGACAATTCACCTTCATAAACATAAGGACTGAGAGAATGCAACAATATTAGTAGAACACATCAGTGAAAGTTTGAGGAAAATTGGACAATCGATGCAAAAGTTATGAATTTTTAAAATTTTTGTGTTAGAATCGCTGGATGAGGAGACTACTACAGCTTGTGAGTCATATGCGTACAACAGTATAAAGAAAATGTAAAGAAAATTCAACATATTTTCACTTTTTGGCATAATAAAAGAGCACTTGACTTGCCTCTTTCTAAAGGCAGGGGGAATAATATTACCCATAACATTTGTCGGTAACGAGTCGGGGGAATGTGCACTTTTTTCAAAAGATGAAATTTTGTGAAATTCTCTTTATATTTTCCTTATATTGTTGTACGCATGTGACATCTAAGTTATTGACACACTGCAGTAGTCTTCTCATCCAGCGGTGACTGCACAAAAACTTCAAAAATTCATAACTTTTGAAGGGATTGTCCGATTTTCCTCAAACTTTCAATGATGTGTTCTACTAATATTGCTATAACATTCTCTCAATCCTTACGTTTATGAAGGTGAACTTGTCCTTTAAGTTTCCAAAACCCTGGCCCCTTTTTACCTGTAAGTCCTTAAGATTCAAAACAACTATTGAGTGATCGGACTGAATCCCAGGAAGAATCTTTGAACTCACACAATTATTAACAAAGTTTTCTGAGACTAATATAAAATCTAATCTAGAAAGAGCTGTAGGATTCTTTTGGTGTCTTGTATACTGTTTTAGGTTTGGGTGAAAGTCTTGCCAAATATCAAGTAAATTGAATTCTTCCATTAAAACAGAAATCATATCAATAGATTTGACATTTGCATGAGTTTGCTTACCACCTTGATAGTCCAAGGGTGTCAAAACAGCATTAAAATCTCCAGCTCATACCAGGGGGTATAATGTAAATGAATTGTTCAATTTTAGCAAATTTTGAAGAAAAAAATCAGGGTCGTCATTATTGGGACCATAAACATTTACTAAAGTTAGAGGCACATTATTAATTACCTCTGATAAAATCAAATATCTTCCATTAGGATCAGCAAATAAAGAATTTAGAGTAAATGAGATATGATTACGAATTAGAATAACGACACCCCTACTATTAGACGTATAGCTTGAAAAAAATGCCCTTTCACCCCATTCCTGTTTCCAATAAGATTCATCACAAGGAGAAGAGTGGGTTTCCTGTAAAAAAATTATAACACTGTCAATTGACTGTAAGTAATGGAGCACCTTTTTACATGATCTTGTATACCCCGGCAATTGAAAGTGGATAATCTAACATCCGTACATTTGTAGTGTAAATACTTAAAACACAATGAATTACTACACATCTGTATTATAAGTAGAGATAACAAAAATATATGTGTAGTCCGTAAATTCAGATTGGGTGTTATGAATTTCAGTACTGAATGTATTCCACAAGAGAAAAAAAAGCTGCATAAACAACAAAATTATTCAAAGTGATTGACACCAACATCATCAAACAAAAACAGATTTAGCACAACTAATGAAGAAAAAAGAGTTGCACTAGGTTACAAGGTAAAGGGCCTCAAATAAAAAAACGGCCCAAACCAAAATAGGCCTGCAGACGATGGCCAAAAAGTGGCTCAAAAAAGGCTCAACTGGCAACTATCGTATAACAAGCAAATTTTAACTTTTTAAAAAAGTATATTGTACATCCTGACAATATCCCACATGAAATTTACACGAAAAAATCTAATCGGAACATGCTCAAATGACGTCATCAAAATGGCTTCTTAAGAACTGCAATTTTGCTAGAGTAATTGTCACTTCGACATTTCTAATAATAAAAATGGAATATTTCGGAAAGGAAGTGATTCTAGCTACAGTAATGCTATTTCTCATGTACCTCAGGTCATCAGCCATCAAGTATGCTCATTTTCAGTTGAGCTGGTGAGTTGTACGCATACCAATAGCGTTTCTATAGCAACCTTACACTGACGTAGTAGAAATAAACAAAAATTTTCATAATAATTTTCATTTGATTTGTTAAAATATAACAAGAATGTCTAAATATTTGTTCTTTGATGTGTCTTGTTGGTTTCAGCGAAGTGCCAAACCAACTTCCGTCTTAATCATGTGTTAATATGGGGGAAATATAGTCATTGCCATGGTAACGCTTTCATGAAAAAAACCCTAAATGATAGGATGTAATTCTTTCTACGCAAATAGTTATAAATTAAGCTTAATAACTTTCAAATAAGTAGGTGCCCAGTAAAAGTATCCAGTCACTAGATGATTCAACTCATTGTAAGGCTAACCATGGTCACCAAAATTGTTTCCATGGCAACGAGAAAGAGCTTCGGAAACAGGTTTAGGCAATGGAATGAGAGTGCAATTTCAACATATCTGTCAAGTGTCATTTTGCTTGTGTATTCTATTTATCATTAAATATATTAATATGGATGTCACACTTGAGTTAAAGAATTATGTGACAATCTGTATTGATTACATTGCGTTTCTTGGAAACAAGCGTGCCCTTGCTATAAAGCACGACAGCATGTACGTTTGAAACATATATATTCGCGTTATAAGATAATATATGTTTTCTATATTGCCAAGAGGATAAAGGGCACTTTGGGGGCACACGGCACCGGGTCGCAATTCAATAAGCACCCTCTTTATCATGTAGATCTTAAGGTAAATCTTCTTCTATCATTTCGATGACTTTTCATTGATGTAAGAGTGTATTTGCTGCATTGCCGGACCTACTTTTAAAACCATTCACGTTAGAACAACTGTATTTGCGTTGCTAATATCCGTATTTTGTAATAAAGGCCGTGAGCGTATGTGTAAATTTAGACACATCCCCAAAGATTACCTTTGAATGTTCACCTTTTTGACAATGTAGTTATTGTAGAGCAATGCTTCCTCTAGTAATTGGTTGCATTTTTGGATACAAGAGTGCCTTTGCTATACGGCACGATGGAATTTCGAAAACATATGGCCTTTTTTACGATCAGTGGTGTAACTTTTGTACTCAGAGGGTCAAAATTTCAAACAAAATATTTTTTCATTATTCTGTTTGATTCCTGTTGGAAAGTATTCAAATTTTTGAAAAAATAACATTTCAGACCTTAAAGCTGAAGAGTTATTAGTGTAATTTAAGGAAAACCCTGGCACCTGAAGTAAATTTAAGCAAAATTGTGTTTTCATGAATTGCACCATAATGACAAAACTCTGTAGTCAAACTTCACCATGCAAAGTTTATATGGTTAACAACAATACATAGTTTGTGAATCAAAACTATTTGGGGGTTGAATATAAAGTGAATTTAAAAAAAAATACATGAGATTTACAAATTTTTGGTAAAAATACCAATTGACATGCAATTTTTAAGATTTTAACTATTTTTTGGAGGGCAAGCCAGGTCAAACTCTATACTATAACAAGTCTTTAAGAAGGGCTACCTTCCTATGTAGGTTAAATGAAATTCCAATCATTTTTTTAAATCTTGGATTTTTCACACATGGATGTTTCGGAGGTGACAGTTAACATAATAGAATGTTTCGGAGGTGACATTAATATTAACACTCAGTTTTTTTGAGAATAAGTGACAATAACACAAAACTTCTTCTTTTTATCAATGTTTTTGATAATTATAACTCGAGAACAAGAAATAAACTCCTGTTTCAAGCAGATAAACCACACAGAACAAGTGTTTTTTTACACTTCATTAATTAGCATGGGCACCGGTAGTTTGCCTTCCATTTGGACGAAGGTTGTAAGCTAAATATTGTAATCTGAAGAAACATGGCATTCCATTTTCTACCTTACATTGAGATGAGGGTGTGAGATCATTTTAGTAATGTTTCTTTGCTCTCAGAACATTTTATTCCACAACACCAGGGAAGAATCACTTCGTTTCGGAGGTGACATTCAATGTTAACATTGTGTTGAAATATTCATTTACAGTAAGAATATGACGGACATATTTAAAGCTAGATATTGTAATCTGAAGAAACATGGCATTCCATTTTCTACCTTAAATTGAAATGAGTGTGTAAGATCATTTTAGTAATGTTTCTTTGCTCTCAGAACATTTTATTCCACAACACCAGGGAAGAATAACTTTGTTTCGGTGGTGACATTCAATGTTAACATTGTGTTCAAGTATTCATAGTATGTCCCCCCCCCCCCAAAAAAAAAAAAAAAAAAATACAATTAGACTTTTTCATTGATATCACCCAATATGATTAAATCAGCTAAAATCTACTTTGGGGTCTTAAATTATAACATCTTAGCTCTATTTTGCAGAAAGCCCCTGTCAATTTGGTTAAGTGGTCTCAAAGAAATGTGGATTGTTATAAAGGATGTCAAGAGTCTGATTCTTCCAAGTTTAGCACTTGGATGCTCTTGGAACTGCATATTAATGTGTAAACACAATATACAGAACTTGGAGGGAAGGGATTCCTGACATGCTCTACAAAAATCCTCATTTGTCTTTGACCTCTGAAGCAAATTGAATGGGGTTTTCTGTATTAAAGGTGTGGGCAATGAGTTATAGTTTCAATCCCTCAAATTGTATTTTAGATTGATTCACTATCTTTAAAGTTATCGTTGCGGAGGGTACCATTGTAATTTTTTAGTGGGGACATAGGTTATGAATGCCAAAAGCAAAAATTCTTATTTGACTTGTATTATGTTTTTGTTTGCACATAGTATTATAAATAGATTAATTCAAGGATGTTCATGAATTCTTCATCATTCTTGATAGCCACCATACAAATGTTATGATACTGGTGAAAGGTGTTTGGTTCATCTGGGATAAATTTTCTATATACCAGACTCATTTAAACTGTTGACATTACTGAAATTTATTTTATGTATCTTTCTGAATTGCTTGAAAATTAACAGCAAATCATATATATTAGTCACTTTTGAGAGTAAAAAGTATAAGATAAGAAAAAATCATTTTATTGTTTTGGAGGTGACACAACACAGAGACAACCCAACTTCTCAGGTGTTAGCTAATACAATTGTGAACATTCATGTCTTTCCTCATGGCTTTAATTTTCAAATATAAGCTCTTTCTTTCAGTTCTTACTTGTTATTTTGTTTAGTTATTCTCTTTCATGATAGTGGATACCAGCTCATATTTTGTTTTAGATTGTAATTCATACTAATCTTTAGCAAATTTTTACAGTTTGGTTAAGACAACAGTTTGTGTTTCCCAGCTGAAGAGAGCAGCATAATGCGTTTGTGTGAACTTATGGGGAAATTTTTTTTTTAGTTCAGTAATTTTACCCATCAACTTCACAGAAGGTCCCGGACACAAACTGGTATCAAATAACCCTATAAGGGACCGAAAAAGGACAAGTTCACCTCAGTAGACACGAGAGTTGAGTAGATACAGCAATATTAGTAAAACACATCAGTGAGAGTTTGAGGAAAATAAGGCAATCCGTTCCAGAGTTATGAATTTTTGAAGTTTCTGCTCAGTCAAAGCTGAATGAGAAGACTTCTATAGCTTGTGATGTCACACGTGTACAAGGATATAGACAAAGTATCAAGAAAATTCAACATATTTTCACTTTTCTTGCATAACAAAAGAACACTTGACTTCTCTCTTTTGGAAGGCAGGGTGAATAATATTGCCCTAACATACATCAGTAGCAAGTTGAAGAAATGTGCACTTTTTCAAAAAGTAAAGTTTTGTGAAATTCACTTATATTTTCTTTTTATCGTTGTATGCATGTGACATCATACATTGTCATAGTCGTCTCATCCAGCAGTGATTGCATCGATATTTAAAAAAGACCATAACTTTTGAATGGATTGTCCAATTTCCCAAACTTTCAATGATGTGTTCTACTAATGTTGTTGCATTCACTCAATCCACATGTATATGAAGGTGGACTTGTCCTTTAAGAAACCATTTTCTTTTCCTTGAAATTCCAGTATCACTTTGGTATCAAGGGAATTCTGGTGAGCTAGGTATACAAAAGTCACTTCTACTGTGATGATTTTGTAGATATTAAATGTATTTGAAAATGTTAATAGATAGTGAAAAGGAACTGAAGTCTTGCCTTTCACTATCACATAACAATATGGTGTTAACAAACAATGTCACCTCCGAAACACAAGAAAAAGCAACCTACATGGAAAGCTGTGATTGGTAAATCTTCACAACTAAATTGCTTAAATTGGAAATCAAGTTTCTAAGATGAAAGCATCTATATGTTTACTTAACTAAAGCAGGAGAATTGATCTTGATTACAATATTATATATACAACAGATGGGTGTATTTTGTGCATTCTCTTTGTTAAAAAAGTGAAAAAATGTAAATTTGCACTAAAACGTACAGTATAGTAATAAAAATAAGAGTGAGAGTGTGTTAGTTGATTTCTCCACTTTGAGACTGATGTTACTAAAATAAATGAAACCATTGGTGTACATGATATGGTTTCTCTTCAATAGAAATGAGCAAAAACTCTTGTTAATAGTGTTTTGTCACCTCCGAAACAGTAATTCTTAGTTTTTATCAGATCTTTTATTAATCTCTAGAAAATTCTCACTTCCTGTTGCCATATTACTATTTTCATCTAAAAGAGATTCCTGTCAATTGGACAGAATCAAACAAAATTGCTTTGTCTTCGAGAAATTATCAAATATAATACGCTTGTTGTTTCGGAGGTGACGATTGTTTCGGAGGTGACAAGTGTTAACGGAAAATTGTAAATTGCTCCGAAATGAAAACAGGAGGCTACATTTCTACTACCTTCCTTCTGAGATAATGTGAGGGGATATTGTTACATTTTTGTAAATGTTATGTATAACTGATGTCAAGAATAAAAAAATCAAATACATACATCTGTTGTCTCGGAGGTGACAGAAAAGTTAACGGAAAAGTTGCATAAATTTATAAACACTCACCAAAAAATGATAAGCTATTTGAATCAAATAATCTTTGGATCGAAGTTAAGTCAGACTGATTACTATTCTGTTTTGATGGAAATTAGCAAAGTTGAATTTTATAATTGTGAGCAAGAGCTAACTCAAAAGAGGGGTTAACTGTTAACGGAAAATGTCACCTCCGAAACATAAAGTTTGGACAATTTCAGTCTTTAAAGAAGACAAAGCAGAACCTGGTAAACATAATAGTTCTTAAGTTTGGATACCTGTCTATCACCACAACAACAAAAATAATGAAAAGGAATAAACAATTTAATATGCTAGGTCTGACAAAAAAACCATGTCAGAGTGCATACACCAAAGGTGTTGGATTTCAAGCATGTAAATGCATGCCACATCTGAAAGAAAAAGAGAGGAAAGTTCATTAAGGTACCCAAGGTAGACACTGTGGGTGGTAAGTTTATGAGAAAAAATAATGCATATCTGTCTGTGTATAAGAAAGTTATACACCAATTAGTGCCAAAACCGTGTTTTACACCACTGATTGTAAAAATGGCCATATACGTTTGGAACATATATATATTTGCGTTATATGATATTATGATGTTTTCTATATTGCGGTGAGGGTGGAGTATTTTTGGCATATCCCACAGGGTTGCCGTTTAATGCGCACCCTCTTCACTGTATAGATCTTGTAAAGTTAAGTCTCTTCTATCATTTCCATTACTTCCCATCGATGAAAATTGTATTTGCTGTATTGCAGGGACTACTTTTACAACCATTCACGCTAGAACAATTACGGTATTTGCGTTGCTAATATATGTGTTCTGTAACAAGAGGGCGTAAGCTCAGGTGTAAATTTGGACACTTCCCAAAGGATTAATTTTGAATGTTCACCCTTTTGACAATATAGTTATTGTAGAGCAATGTCTCCTCTATTAAGTTGTATTTCTTGGAAACAAAAGTGCCTTTGCTGTACGGCACGATGGCATTTTGAAGACATACACGTTTGGAACATATTTATATTCGCATTATATGATTTTATATGTCTTATATACAGTATTGCCGTGAGGGTGGAATATTTTTTGGCACATACCACAGGGTTGCCATTTAATGTGCACCCTCTTCACTGCATAGATCTTGTAAAGTTAAGCCTCTTCTATCATTTCCATGACTTTGCATTGTTAAAAAGTGTATTTGCTATACTGCCAAAACTGCTTTTAAAACCATCCACGCTAGAACAACGGTGTTTACGTCGCTAATATCTATATTTTGTCTTAAGGGGGCTTGAGCGTAGGTGTACCTTTGGACAATTCCCATGGGGTTGTCTTTTAATGTTCACCCTCTTCTCGATATGGATATTGTAGAGCAATGTCTCCTCTATTAACTACAACATATTTTTGAAAACAAAAGTGCCCTTGATTTACGGCACGATCGAAGTTTGAAAACAGGTACGTTTGGAACATGTAGTGTATTCGCGTTAATAATATTCAATGTTTTCTATATTGCCATGAGGGTGGTGTACTTTGGGGGCACATCCCACAGGATTGGCATTTAATGTGCATCCTCCCACTAAATAGATATTTTGAAGCAATGCTTCTCCTATCATTTCCACGACATTCATTGATATAAAAGTGTGTAGCTGTATTGCTGCAACTACTTCCAAACCATGCACGAAAGAACGTCGGTATTTGCGTTCATAGTATCCGTGTGATGTAATTACGGGTCTTGAGCGGCGGTGTAATTTTGGACATTTTCCAAGGGATTGCTTTTGAATGTTCACCCTTTTGACAATGTAGTTAATGTAGAGCATTTTTCTTTTTGTAATTATATTGCATTTCTTACAAACAAAAGGGCAATTGCTGTACAACCGTAACGATCGGGACAATGTGAAGGCATTGAAAATTGAAACATATTTGTGCTATATGCTATAGTGCATATTGCCCTGGGGTTCGATGATTTTGAACACGTCCCACTCGGTCGCCGTTGAATGTGCACCCCTTTGACCATTATGATGATTGTAAAGCAGTGTCTCTACCATTTAAAAATCATGAAAAGTAAAGTGTCTTTATTTCCACTCGGCAAAACGACTTTACATGGCATGCATGTACAAGTGAGTTTGCTTTGGCATATAATGCATGTTTTGTTAATCTGTTTCGGGACCACGACGGTCAGGGTAGGGGTAATCTGGGCACTTCCCAAGGGCTTGACGATAGATATTGTAAAGCAACGTCTCCTATATCATCTTAATTGCATTTTAAGAAAATAAAAGCGTATGTGCTACACAGGCGGGAGAGCTTTTCAGAGGTATGTAACCATGGAACATTTTTCTCGGTTGTATACTGCATGTTTTTCATCGCCTTTAGGATGCATGGAGTTACTTTGAGCACCTCTCCCAGGGTGGTCTCTGCAAGTGAACCCTTTGGAATGCATAGATATTGTAGATCAATGTTGTTATTTTATCTCTACTCCGGCAATTTTTATAGAAAAAAAAAAGTGTCTTGATATGGCAGGAATCCAATTCAATCCAATTCAATTTCATTTTTATTTCATTTTTAACAAGAACAGATAGACATCACTTTCTTTGTAACAGAAAATGAGGTGCATAAAACTATGTTGAATGAAAAGAATTTACAATGATTATAGCACCATACAATAATTATACATAAACATAAAACTCAAGTGATAGTCATAAAACTCAAGGAACGACTTTTTTTCTGAGACATGCACTTTTGGAACGACTGTAATTGCGTTGATATTTGCGTTACAAAGGGTCATGTATAGAGGCAGTTAGTGCGGGTACTTCCTATATGATCCCTTCGAATGATAACCACTTTAACTATATGTCAGTGTATTAAAGTCAAAATTGCAGAGCAATATATCGTCTGTTGACTCCATTGAATTTCATTAAACAGGAGTTTCTTTGCTAGAGGACCAGAAGGACTGTTCAAAGGCATGTACCCATAGAACATAATTATGCATTTTTGCAGACATAGGTTTCAACATTTTCGGTGTTCCAATCTGAAACCTAGAAGCATTGTTTTCATGGAAACACTGTATTTTTATCATTATGGGAACTAATTTGCATACTATGCGAATGAGGCCCAGATTATGTACATGGAAATGTTTGCATCGCACTTACTGACATCGTAAACATAGATTTCAACACTTTTGGTCTTCCGGTCTCAATCCTAGAAGCATTGTTTTCATGGAAACACTTTATTTTCATCATTAGGCCTATGGGAGCTAATTTGCATATTATGCAAATGAGGCCCAGACTATGTACATGGTGAATGTTTGAATCGCACTAACTGACATTGTAAACATAGGTTTCAACACTTTCGGTGTTCCAATCTAAAACCTAGAAGTATAGTTTTCATGGAAACACTGTATTTTTTATCGTAATGGAGCTAATTTGCATATTATGGAAATTTAGCCACTTTGCCCCACTGGATTTCTTGGGACTTTGAGTAAGGTGTTTAGGAGCCCATAACAAGTAGCACTGCAGTGGAATTTCCTACTGCAATTAGTAGTGGGTGAAATCCTATTTTGACTGGACTAATGTGATCTATGACAAAATGTGTATCCAGTTTCTGTTAACAGTGCTTCATTTCTTTCAGAAGTACAGTATTTGTTGTAGTAGTCCATCGAGTATAATGAGCTTGCTTTGATATCGTACAGAGGTCCATGCAAGACCCGTTTCACCAACATTGATTTCAGTGACATCAGTGTCAATTAGTGTTTTCAGTTTCACTTAGCATGTCCTCGTGACTGAAACATACCAATCAGAAAGGTGAGATAGCGAGATTGAAACCAGTGAAGTGAAACTGAAACCAATGAGAAGTTTGGTGAAACACCCTACAGGACTGCAAGAAAGGAACAGCCATAAACTAACCATTTTTATTGGAAGTGGGGGCTGAGGTGGAGGAGGGTCTCATCTTATGAGAAATTGACTTAATCTATGTTCTATGCCTAATTGGCTTGAACGAAATGTCAGCTTGTCTTATGATTGTGCCAAATACAAAACGAAAAACAACAAAAAATCCAGCTACTGAGATGGAATATACATAATACACCACTAATAATGAAAATTGTGATATCTGGACAGCTGTGTTATAATGGCTACAGGCAAGTTTGAGTGTAACCATGGTAGCTATGGTCTCTCACAGGTTAGATCTCAACTCCAGTCAATTAAATTTACATACTTATATAAATTTAAAATGGTGTTTATCGTTGAGAGGGTGTTGCATTTTTTGTTTGAGAAAAAAAAAATTGTTTTCAGCATAAAGTTGCCATAGAAATGACCTAATTTTGGCTCAGATTTTTTGAAAAAGAGGTCACAAATGGGCCCAATTTTGCTTGAAGAAAGGCAGGAAATGAGAAATACATACACTGGCAACTTATCTCATGATTAATGTCAGCTGTATAATGAACACTTGAGATATCCTAAAATTCCCATTCATTTTTTCTGGTTTGGGGGTGGCCATATTGATGACGTCATTTGGGCATGTTCCGACGCAGAAATTCTGGGTAAATTTTACTGGTAAGTTTGTTAAGACATATACTTTCAAAAAATTACAAAATTTGTTTGTTCTACGATAGTTGCCAGTTGACCCCCAAATTCAGCCTCAATCTGCTGGCCTAAAAGTTGCGAGGGCATATGGCGATTCGAGCAGAAAACTGAATAACTGAAAGATGACTAGAATGCCTTCAAACAGAAAGTTGCAAAATACATGCATAAGTTTTGAAATTTAAACCCTAAAATAACAAACAAACAAAAATCTTAATGGTCTTATGACCCCTGTTTCCACCATATAAAATTTATACATATAAAAAAAATACAAAAGGATTTTCAGCCCCAGAATATATTTTAAATCATAAGATATCACTACTCTCCTTATCCTGACACTCGAGGTGTGAGTACACCGTACATGTATATACAACTGTATCTCATCATTTAATAAACACACAGAATTCCTGAAACGTCAAAGGCTCAACCATGTTTGTCATCTTAAACAAGTCAAATAATTCCAGAAAAAATAGTGATAGTTACCTTTGTACAATGGAATCTCATGACAAAAAAAAAAGAAGAAAAAAAAGACAACAAAAAGACAACAAAAATTTCTTATAAGATCACACTACTGAACCCAGGAATCTGCAATTCTCAGTATTCATTATCTGATACAATGAGAAGCCCAAGATTTGAAATGCCCACAAATGTTCAAAAACACTGCTTTTGTGCCGTGACAAAAATGTTCATTTTTCTGAAGAAATTAAATACTTATTCTCCTTGAACATAACAAAAAACAAACAAACAAACAAACAAACCTTGACTTCTTGCAAACAATGAGCAACAATTGTATTAAACTTGAAAAATTTGTACTGAAAAAAAAATCCTGACTTTTTATCATCATTTGAATTGTGTCCAAATAGAATGTGTGATAAATACCTGTTGTGTTTATCAAGAAAAAAAAATCCTTCAAGAAATAACAGTACTAGGTGCTCACTGGTCAACCTAGCATAAATGCTAATACGTGTTAATACAAGTATGATACCGGTATTGATCATTTTCTAAAATGATGAAAGCACACATATCCTAATCACAATGAACTGTCTTAATGACTGATTTAAATAGCAAGGTATATGAACCAATACAAGAACAATCAACATGGCGAGCGATGTGATAACCAACTTTCCAGAGAATATACCATAGTGTTAAAGATTATGCTGTGGTGATCTTTCCGTCTGGATTTCTAAAGCACAGCTTGTCAGGAAAAATAAAAAAGGGGCGCTTGCCCTCCTCCTTGAGCCGCTTGAATGCACCAGCCTTGGATTTTCGAAGTTGAAGAACATGTTGTGAGAGATCCTCTGCAAGTAAGTGCAACGAAAACTTTGTGATCCAGGTACAGCGATCTTGTAGCTTTCAGCTTGTTGATACAAGCCTTGTGGGCCCTTTCCTTTGCAGTAAAGGAACCAAAACCTATGTGGATCCTTCTTGGGTGATGTGGAGCATTCTCCTGTCCCTGAGGCCGAAATGATGGTGTTCGGTGACATCGCTGGATATCATTGATGTCTTCTTCGGGGACGTCTGCGAAGCGCAGGAAATCTTGCATAAGTTTCTTGCAGTCCTCCTTGTTGCCGGACTCCTGAATCCCAAAGACAACAAGATTATTCTGTCGTGAACGATTTTCAAGATCATCCAGTTTTCTCTCCAGCTTTCCATTGTCTGTCTGAAGCACCTGCACAGTATCTCTCAGGTTAGCGATATCAAAAGAGAGGCTCTTGATCTTCTCATCAAGCTCTGTGACTTTAGATGTGAGGTCGCCAAATTTTTTGTCAAGCAGTGACTCAATGTGAACATCCAGCCTATTTTCAAATTCAGTGAAAAACTGCACAAACCATTGTGGAAGTTGAGAGCTCGATAGGCCGGTGGCTGTTACAGCAGCGTAGCATGGCTTGCCCGTGGAAGATAAAAGCTCTCGTCTAGCAGGGGGGTCACGCGCTGGAACATCCCCGGCGGCTTCGGGAGACTCACGAGGAGGAGCTGTTGTGTCCGCATGATCATTGATCAACTTTGGTTTCTTTGCGTACGGCGAATTTTTCTCCATGATTGTGACCACAGTTGCATACGAAATCCACAATGAGTTTCACAAAAGTTACAGAAAAGTAAGAGGAAGAAAATTTACCACTTAAAAGTCACTCCTGGTCATATTCGTCACCGATAAAAGAAATCTGCTCTCACCGTGAAGTACTCACGTCCACATGCGAAGGGCGGCCATTTTTTCCACTATGAAGTGAGAATTGCCAAACATGACTTTGAAAGGAAACTTGCCCAGAACATAAACAAAGACTCCAAAAGTTTTTTATGCTTAAATGTGAAATCCAAGCAAAAGGTGAAAGATACCATTGGCCCTCTGAAAATGACTCTGGTGATACTATCCCACCTGGACAGGAAACTGCTAACACCCGTAATACGTTTTTTGCATTGGTGTTTACAGTGGAAGGAGATGAAACACCTAAACCTGAACAAATTTACAAAGGATCTGAGAATGAAAAATTAGTAGACTTAGTTGTTACAGAAGACAATGCGAAGAAAAAACTAGTGGAGCTTGATCCATCAAAATTGGCAGGACCTGATGGTATCCTAAAATCTCTAGCAGATGAACTGAGCAAACCAATTGCCTGGATCTGCAACAAGTCTCTTGCAGAAAAGAAGTACCTGTGGTACCTGAAGACTGGAGGGTCATTAAATCATACCCATCTTCAAGAAAGGATCAAAGGTCAGATCCTGGAAACAACAGACTTACTTCTGTGATTGGCAAAGTCTTTGAAAGCAATGTATAGTGGATATGATTCCTGTCTACCTCTCAAGAGGCAGGTCCTGAGTTCAAATCCCACACGAGTATGTGGGACCATGATTTTTCATCATGGGTATTACCTGGTATTTAGACACTGATTAATAGACAGTAGGTGTTTATTTTCATTGATGAAGGGCAATTCGTCAGTCAGTGGCAACTAATTACATGAAAAAAAAGTCTTGACACAAGAATGATTAATTTGCATAGATATGCAACTTGGCAATCAGTTGCAAAAACAACAAAAACAAAAGTCTTGATGCAAGAATCATTAATTTGTATACAGTGTACATGGCTGAATTTGTGTTCAAGATCGTGTGAGCACCAAAGGCAAGTTCACAGGACTCTCCTCAATGTATCTAACTTTCTTTTGCATTTTTTTTTTTATTTCATTGATTGCAGGTTAATGGATTCATAACATGCCTATTTGAATGGAAGAAACACAAATGAAATTTGATGCGCTTCCGGGGGAAGTTCCGGACTCTGCTGTCAGCCTGGACGACGATGTCCCCATTGCTGTAGGACAACCTCCTCAGGGGCATATCCATTCTGTGCCCTTGTGCGATGCTACAGATGCAAAAGATTCCAGAAATCGTCCCGATGTAGATGGCAATCAGTATTTGGAAGCCACGCAAGACTGCCACCATGAAGTACTTCCTTCATATTTGCCAGTAGGAGGTAGTGGTGATTCAGTTGATGTCAGTCCCGAAGAAAAGCTGTCTTCTCTTGAATCATCTCCCAGAAAGGTTGAAGGGATGGAAGCCAGACTTGCCTGCGTCAACTCCAGCGATGAAGAAGAGCTCGTAGTGGGTCACAAAAGAAATGGAGACGTGTCTCCCGCGAAGAGGTGGAATAAGACGAACAACAATGTTGAGCAGACAGGCATTAAGAGAAATGCTGCAACTGAGACCTCTACCATCTGCTCCGATGAGACAATTGAACATGGGCATCCTGTACAGTGCTCGGCAGGTCATCCTGATAATGTGAGTGATAGTGTTGCATCTCTTGATAACTACAATAGTCTTCCTCATAAACCAAACTTGAAAGAAAGCAGAGAGCATCCTGTTGATATGACAATGAATGTGGGGAGTGAGGCTGGCAATAAGAGTAGAACAATCTTACCAAAAGAGTCAGAAAGATGCAAAGACACAATCAATACTGCAGTGCCAGTAGCAAGCAGGAAATCCTCCCTTCGCTCAAGAAGGGGTCAGTGCGATAGAGCAGTGGTTGATGTTGATGGAAGTGCAGAAAAGAAATTGGGGGACACGTTTTCCCTCAGCTTTGCAGATAAGGAAAATGTTGAGGCACCTACAACAAAAATGACAGGGTCAAATTCTTTGCAACTCATACAGGATTTTAGTCAAAACAAAGAGCAGGATGCTTCAAAGCAAGGAGAAAAATCACCAAAACTTGTAGGAAACTCTAAAGCCTCGGAAGAGACGAACAAAGTGCCTGATTCTCCATCACACAATGGCAAGCCAAGCTTAGGTGAGCCAATGAGAGGTGGAAGTGAAAATTTGCAGTTAGAACAATCAAGGGCAGAATCTCCTGTATTACAGTGTCCCTCATTAACACACTTGCATCCTTTTGACTGCAAACAGGAGGGATTATCTGCAGGAAGTGAGTCTGAAAGGAATGCAATCTCACAGCAAAGAGAAAAGGCTGCTGGCAAGAGTGGCAGAAAGGGCAACCGTCAGCCCAAGAGAAAGGAGAATACTGCTGCTCTGGCAGCCAGCCCTGATGTTGCTTGCAACACATCACCCGACACTGGCACTGGAAGAGATCAAGTGCAGCAGGACCAAAGGGATTGTCAAATTGCTCACTCCGCGGGATGCGACAGGGGGCTGGAGCAAAAGATGAAGCGGAAAACGTGGCCTTACAGCGAGAGAAGAAAGAGGAAGCAATCAGTGACGACCAAAGTTGAGGCTAGGGCAAAGGAGGAGGAAGAAGAGAAGGAAGATGAGGATGAGGATCATCAGCCTCTTACAAAACCAACAGGATTTCCATCAGAGACTACATTAGGTAAACACATGCAATACACAATTTTGTTTGTTTTGGCAAATATCTCCGTGTTCGGATTCAGCATTTCTTCATACAGTTATCACTATGACTTTAGTGATTTTATACGGACAATTCATAATTAGGTCAAGACTCATTTCACCAATTAACCCGTTGAGGATGAGTAGTGAGTATACTTGGGCAAGTATCTGTGGGAAATATGTGTTGTACCAAAATCAGTCTGTCCTCAACGGGTTAATAAGTGGCATATTTTTGTCAATTCTCATTTCACCAATTTGTAAGTCAATGTAGTTTGAAACCCTAGAGGTCAATTATTTTGCTTGTGTGTTGGGAGTGATGTACACTATTATATTTGTGCAGAAACTGCAGTTTTTGAGACACAGACACTGGCATGCATATGATATCCTTGTAACTACTCCAGTATTACGCCAGTGCTTCAGACACCTCCATTAAATTACAAGTTCACCATAATATAGTAAGATGTAAAACAAATTATTAACATTTTGCTATTAACATTCTGCTCCTGCAGCCAGCTCAGAAGTTGCTTGCAACACATCACCCAACGCTGGCACTGGAAGAGATCAAGTGCAGCAGGACCAAAGGGATTGTCAAATTGCTCACTCCACGGGATGCGACAGGGGGCTGGTGCAAAAGATGAAGCGGAAAACGCGGCCTTACAGCGAGAGAAGAAAGAGGAAGCGATCAGTGACGACCAAAGTTGAGGCTAGGGCAAAGGAGGAGGAAGAAGAGAAGGAAGATGAGGATGAGGATCATCAGCCTCTTACAAAACCAACAGGATTTCCATCAGAGACTACATTAGGTAAACACATGCAATACACAATTCTGTTTGTTTTGACAAATATCTCCGTGTTAGGATTCAGCATTTCTTCATACAGTTGTCACTATGACTTTTGTGATTTAATACTGACAATTCATAATTAGGTCAAGACTCATTTCACCAATTAACCCGTTGAGGAAGAGTCATGAGTATACTCGGGCAAATGTCTATTGGAAATATAATAAATGTTGTACCAGAATCAGTCCCTCCTCAATGGGTTAATAAGTGGCATAATTTTGTCAATTCTCATTTTGCCAATTTGTAAGTCAATGTACTTTTAAATCCAAGTGGTCAATCATTTGGCGTGATGTACACTAACATTTGTGCAGAAACTGCCGTTTTTGAGACACAGACACTGGCATACATGATATCCTTGTTGCTAAACATTGTTTACACAAGTGCTCCAGACACTTCCATTAAAGGACAAGTTAACCGTGATATTGGTACAAAAATGATTCACATTTCATATGCATTCCTTTAGCACTATTGGCATTTCTTCCATCCTACACTGTATCTCCCTTTTTTTCTACATCACCTTATTATATATCAAAGCTTTTATTGAATTTCTTTCGCAGGAAATGCATCACCAGCACTGAATAGAAGATTTAGTAGGTAAGCAAAACAATGTTATAGACCTATTTGCTGATAGAATCATATTAAATAAAGGCGACTCCCGTTATATCAAAGTCCTGGGACCAGCAGTTTTCTTTCGTTGTATCAAAATTTTGTTACATACCAAATGGTAAAATATTGATATCAACGATAATTTTTGGACCTGAATCTTTACTATGTTGTAATGAGAATTTTGATTTATTTTAACCATTTTTGTTATAATGGGAGTGCATTGTACTTGTGTTTATAAAGCAAAAACTGTTCCTTATCAACAGGAAGCTTGCACGTAACTTGCCCATGTGACAACAACTGATGTTCTGGAAAAGTATCAAAAAGATGTTCTATTGAACAGATTCATTGAATACAATTGTAACATGTTACTGAGGCCCTATAAGCTATCCTTGGATTTTACCACATCAGTAACCTGACCTACAAATATACTGTTTTGTAAAATACATCAGTTGTATTTCATTGCCTAAGCTCTTTTCTTTTTTTTATCTCCTCCCCCCCCCAAAAAAAAAAAAAAGAAGAAAAAAACCAAAACCACACACACACACAGACAATGAATACAGTCAGGATGTGACGGATACTAGATTTGATTTGATATATTTATTCTCTGTGTGGCACATTATTACAGTTCCCCCCCCCCCCCCGGCAATGCCATCAAACATATGGTACTGCACACTATGGCTATTTTTTCCAATTTCAACAGTGTTCATTACACATACATCTGTGACATATACTGGTGTAACTACATGTGTTATAAATAACCACATATTGCTTATAAATGATGAGATTAGAGTATGATGACTGGAATTTCATGTGTGGGCTATTAAGAAAGAAAATATGAGACTTTGAATACCAATATTGTGTAAAGTGACATTCACAGTGTGATCATATAGCAAGTCATAAATCAATTGCTCCTAGTAGCATTTATCATCATCAGCAATTACCTTAAAATGCAAGGGTCTACGTTCATGTATGTGCATGTACTTTATGCCTCCCAGAATATTGGGCTGCCTGGTATCATGACTAGGGAATGACTTAGATTGAAGTGAAGCAAATTATTATTATTATTATTTTTTTTTTTTGTCTGATCTGTAGCTTTTGTGACGATGATGATGACGATGACGAGGAGCTAGTTGATCCTGTCCTAACGCCAAATTCAAAAACCAGAGGTGAGCATATGAATTAAGGGGAAATCCAGTCCAAATAAAAGTTAGTCTGATAAGAAAGAGTAAAGTACTACGAGTTCAACTGTACAATTTTGATCGAAATTGGATGAATAATAAGGAAGTTATATAACATTTTGAAATTTCGCTATTTTCGGGGGAAACAGTTCTTGAACAGCTAATATGCAAATGGCAAAGTGAGCATGTCCTCCCGTTACAACTTATGTACCATATAGTTTGTACATAAAATTTTAAGATTTCTAGTTTTTTCACTCAAATGCAATTTTGCCCGAGGCTTAAATCCTCGAATATCTAACTGATCACTATTCTGCAGTTTTTCAACTGGGAATAACATCATGTTTGAGACTTCAATGACAGAAACACTGAATTTTCATCATTTTGTTTGTATATGATCAGTGGAAAATTGTGAGGGTATGACATGGTTTGTTCAATCATTGGCATATTATTCATACCCACTGTACGAGAACTGTTTTGCAGAAATTAGCAAAAACATCAAAATGTCATAACTTACTTATTTTTCATCCAATTTAAGTCAGATTTTTACTGCTGTTTTTTTACTCGTAAGATTTTACTCTTTTTTTTTTTATCAGACTAACTTATATTTGGACTCGATTTCCCCTTTAAAGCATTTCATGCTTGCATTAGTAATGATGATGCAGATACGTGATGATAATAATGTTGTCTATATGGCATTCACTTGTGTGCATAGCACCTCTCCACCACATCGTTGTGTTGCATTTAATTGTGGTGTGCAGAATCAAACTCACACACACACAATTTCTTATGTGTACCAGTGCTCTGCTGTCAATGAACATTCCACCCTTGCTACAACTTTGTGGTACACACAAATTTAGCATTCTGCTTCCTTTTAGGTCCCTTTTCAGCTCCTGGGTAGGCAGGAGCATCATAGATGAAGGGTCTTAGAAATCAGTTACTAGTACTGTAGCAGGGCCTGAACCTGTGGCCACCTTGTGAAAAGGGAAGTGTGTGCCCCCATAGAGAATGACATACTGTATATCCAAGATGATGACAGTGGTTTACCTTATGATGATGATGATGAGTGTTGTGGTGGTGATGATAATATGTGGAAGTTCTTACAAGGATTATGCAAACTTAAGTTTTTATGCCTCCGCCCCAGAAGGGGGTTGGAGGCAATTCTGTATACGCCATATATTTAGCGAGTCTAAATTTTCGTGAATCGAGACTTCCTGATAATTTCGCGAGTGATTAAAAATCGTGATTGTGGAGTCCTGCACTGAACAGAGAAATGTGGATACGCATACGTCACATTCATATCGGGATCAGAGTCAATATTTTTGCGTGTTTTTAATTTTGCAAATAGCAGCTGACTTGTGAAATTTGCGAAAACAAAAACCTTGCGAAATATGTGCCGCATACAGTATTTCAAATTACTATCCTAATAAAAGCATTCTAGATCTGTTCATGGCACCTTGTTTGATGATTTTGTAATTGTAGAGCTCAATCCTGGCTAGCTGTTGGACAGCAGACACATGTGGTTCCTAAAGGGACAAACAGTATACAACTTTGCCAGTCGTTATGTGCAAACTGGTTTTACACATTGTTCCAACTTGACTTCATTGTGTTGCATAACAAGAAAAAAAGTGATACTCTTCCATATATTTCTAAGGATTTAATCAATTAATCAAGTAATCAATTGCAAACAGAAAATGTTTAGCTCCTTAGCACTCCTCTAAACCACTTTCAAGCCTTTTGAACAAGCTACATGGGAGCAGCCCTGAAGATTGTTTATATCCCAGTAGATACTCTAAATGACTAGACTTTGAAAGGAGTCATACTGTGATACTTGAGATCATAATTTTCTTTACTTTCTCTCAAAATAACAGACCTTCTTCCTGACATTGCCGTGGAAGATGTTGTGTGGGCTTTGAATCCAGGTGACCAAAGATACTGGCCTGCAGTGGTAAGCTGTAGTTTATAATTAATGTCTGGTTTAATTTCTGTAAGTGCCAGAAAATATCAGAATGCCCATGGGCCATGGAACTGTTTGGTGTTTGGTGTTTGGTGTTTGGTTTGCATTCCAAAAGATAAGATACTGTAAAACGAGGAATTTTCGTGTGCATTTCAATTTTGCGAATTTCGCGAGCGCCAAGATTCGCGAAATTGAAATGCACATGAAAGTTCTTGTCTACACTATATGCATTGAATGCAAGTGGCAATTTATGAAAATTTCATGCCGCAAAAAAGGCTGTCGGGTCCAATTCGCAAAAATTTCATGCTACGAATACTGTAAAAGTGGATATTTTCGCGTGACTAATTTTTCGCGCTTGGCCTGGTCGGAAGAGTTTCGCGTGTTTTTAATTCCGCGGAATCAAGACATCACACACAGGCACATATGGCAAGCAAAAATATTCGCGTGCTTTTATTTTCGCGCTAGTTTCTGGTTGCGCGAAATGCGCGAAAATTTGAACACCGCGAAAATTTCCACTTTTACAGTATATCATGTTTTACAGTATCCTTTAACAATCAAACATCTTTAGGGACAGAATTTCATTACATCATTTTAAGTTGCTATTCTTGACAAGCAATTGAAAAGAAAATTAAACAAACATGTAATCAAGGTAGCAAATCTTCTTTGAATAGGCTTGCTGTATGGTGAACAAAGAGTGACATTAAACACTGTAGGAGCCGTAATTGCTGCTTTCAAAAGCCTCTTGCCCCAAACAAAACTTCACGAATACATTCTGAGTCTGTGAATCTCCTTTCCATGTGCATAGCAAAATAAAATTGTTCAGGGCAGAGCCCAAGACTAAATGACTAATGGAACAACTGAAGAAAATGTAAATGAACCCCAGGGAAACTTGTTTTGCATGAAATTATCATAATTTCCCAAAATGTCCTGTTTATCTTCAAATTGCACCAATCTGCTGATTTAGTTTCCTGTTACATTCCAAATTTATTTTCTCACTCTGCCTTTCTTAAAGACTCATTTGATTAATCTTTAAACATTTGGAATTAGTTATATAAAGATATCCTGATTTGACAGAAACGTAGAGACTTTGCCTCAGAAAACTGTTTTAACCCATTGAATACGAGTCCCGAGTATACTCGGGCAGGTGTCTATGGGAAATGCGCTCTGTAGCAAAATCAGCCCGTCTTCAATGGGTTAAGTAGGTGTAAGTACCTTAAAGTAGGGTTTATTTTACATGAAGAAGTCATAAAGGATGTGTCTTGTGTCTGCCGAGAAATGTTTCACAATATGTTTTATACTTCTATTTATTGAAGGTGTCAAAGATTCCTGACAGTGACTCCAAGGTACAGATGTATCAGGTGGTCAGGGCTACTGACGACATGCTGCAAGATGAAGGGTGAGGGAGTTCAGCATAAATTTTATGCGAGTGTCTGTCTCTGTTTGCACATACAGTGCACACACTTGTCAGTTTGTTTGTTGAGATGAAGACTGCTCTGCTCCAGTATGTTGTTTATGGTTTTATTTGTTGTTGTTGTTAACGCCATCTATCAGCAGTGGTTATAGAACCGACTTGAGCTCGGTAATACAAAACTCGTGCTACTGAATGCCTTGAGTCTTTGGTTATTTTTTTTTTTTTTTCATTTAATGGCGCTTGTATGGAAGGAATTCCAGATGAGTGTTTGATCCTAGCATGTATATGTGAGCATATTAATGGTGATAAATTGTCTTAAAAAAAAGAAAATCAACAAAACAAAAACTTGTACTGGAGAAATGAAAATGAGAAAATGAGAGTGAAAAGTTGAAATAGAAATGTACTCAGTAAATGCTCAAATTTCAGGTTTTACTTGAAATCTCTTACTTGGAATATTTATTTGCTATAGATTACTAATGAGTGCATGATATATGATGCTGCATAACCATAACTTGATGATTTTTAATGCATAGAATGTCTGATTGTGATTTTGGGCATAATGATTATATTAGGTATTGAGCAAATGCTTTTACATAAGTCTTAAACTTGTGTATCATACATTTACAGGATTTGGAAGTGGAACTACTTTTTGCACAGTCGTCAGTTTTTTATTTGATAATGTAGATGATTGGTGGTAAACTTTTCTTTGGGGGGGGGGGGGGAGGAGTAAATTATTGTTATTATTCATCTATACATTTTTCCTTTTTTTTTAAAACTGCACTTACTGAAATTGGGCAGGATGCCATATGTATATTAATGCACACACTTGTTCATCTTTTTCAGGTTCTTATGCAGAGCAAGGAATGTTCGACCATATAACTGCAGAGAAAAAGCGAAATTCAAGGTAATATTTGTGAGGGATAGATGAGACATCTGGCTGTCTTGGACTCAATACCTCTGTCAAGACTTTCTGTTCAATGAAACAAAACAAGTAAATCATGAAGCAAAATAGATCGAATTAAAGGGATCATGTAGTTTTGGTTGAGACTTTATTTCATGTTTCTAACATTTTTTTGGTGAGATAGTGAGAAACCGCCAATAAAGTATGAAAGAGCATGTAATGTCAAGAGGAATTCAACATTTATTTGATGAAAATTGGTTTTGAAATGGCTGAGATATCCAAACCAGAGCAATCCTAATAAAATGTGGGACCCATCTTTTATTACGATCACTTTATTTTACTTTGTTTTTGGATGTGTCATTTATTCTAAAACTGATTTTCATCAAATAAACTTTGCATTTCTCTCAAAATGGTATGCTCTATGCTGTTTTCTTGGTATCTCGCAAAAAGTTGAAAGCCAAATTCTCATCTCCACCAATACTATACCGCACCTTTAAAGCAAAACATATATTTCAATGCAGCAACCATGGCAACAGCCGCAGTCATCTACTGTGGATTTGTATGTCATGATTATTAAATCACATGGTTTCTATTTAAAGTTATGGCCATGTTATTTCTTCAAAGGTAAATTTGCTTGCAGTATATTGATAGGGTCTACCAAGAAACTTGGCGATTTTGCCAGGATGATAGACATAAGTTATTTCTTAGTATTTTGAGATCAAAGTGTAGAGTAGTTTTGATCGTAGTAAACATCTTTAATTTCTGAATCCCCCTCCCCATTCAGTAGTACATAGGTAGTACCTTTATGCTTGATTATTGCTTGTACTCTAGCTGTTGTGTTTCCCACAAGCTGCATGCGATTTAGACCCCATTTACAGTGCGGGGCCGGCCGCGGCCGAGCCCAGCCTCAATTGCGAGGCCGGGCCCCGCAATTTTGTCCGTTTACACTGCCGGGCTCGGCCGCGCTTTTGATTCAAACCTTTCAATATTTTGTCGTAGTGGCGCTCTGCTTGTAAACAAATGCAATTTGGTATTGTCTGGTTTTCAGACCCTTTGCCAAATGAATTCCGTGGCGACGAAGTCGCCGTTCGGGCAAAGGCCTTTGCCGAAGGAAAGAATCCTTTGCAGGACAAAACCACCTTAAACTATACTAGTTTTCAACGTTGAGGGGGTTAATATCCTGAATAGCGAAAGATACAGGCAGAGGGTTTGGTAGCCAGACTAAAATTGGCCGCGCAATTGGCCGCGCATTTGGCCCAGTTTGCGTTTACACCAAGAAAAGGCCGGGCTCGGCCGCGGCTCGGCCGCGGCTCGGCCGCGGCCGAGACCACCTCCAGAGCGAGGCCAAATGCGAGGCCAATTTTGGCCTCGCATTTGGCCTTTTGCGCGTTTACACTGAAGCGGGGCTGGGCACAGCCGCGGCCGAGCCTCGCACTGTAAACGGGGTCATGCTCTTGCTCGGAAGATCAGTGGATATTGCTATGGCCTGATTTGTGGATAGCATAACTCTTTTATATGCCATGGTGGGAACCCCCTGTGTGCCACATTATTCTGAGACACCAACGTTGTCATGCTCTTGAGAAAACATTCTGCTTTTCAAATCAATGATACTTCTATAGATTTCTGTTAAGCTGGACATAAAGTGAGTAAAATTGTAGAGAAAATGTCAGGCTTATACTTTTATGTAAATTGTATGACAAACCTATTATTGAAGTTCTTTCAAATTACTAGTAGCTACATTACTGCAAAGGCATGACTTTTGCACACAAAACAGTGACAGAAACTTAGAATTAACAAGCAAATCCAGTACAGAACACCGCTTGTGAGTAGATCACAACATAAAATGCAAGCTATATGTGAGAGGAATGAGAGCGCGAGAGACGTTTTCATTGTACTGCGGCATTTGGCAATTTATCAATCGGTTTGGGTGGGTTTGTGTGTTTCAGCAGAATATGCGAAGTTGGCATGCCTCCAACTGAGTCGGACGTGCGAATGTGGCACATGAAGAGTTAATCAAATATAGAATATTACATAGCAACCATGATTGGATATGCTTTCAGATTGATATTTGCAATATGTGTGTATGTACTTGCGTGTATGTAAGCATTAATGTATTGTGTTCAATGATTTTTATGCCTCCGCCACGAAGTGGTGCCGGAGGCATTATGTTTTCGGGTTGTCCGTCCGTCCGTACGTACGTCCGTACGTCCGTCCGCTTTCGTTTACGCGATAACTGGAGTAATATTTACTGGAATTTTACCAAACTTGGTCCAAGTATGAAGTATGATGGGGCAACAATTTGATAAGATTTTGGGTGAAATCAGCTTAAGGTCAAAGGTCAAAGGTCAAAGGTCAAGGTCAAATCATGAAATTGTATCCGTTTACGCGATAACTCAAGACTGTATGGAGCAAATTTCACCAAACTTTGTTGGAGGATGATGTATGACGGGACAATTACTTGATTAGTTTTTCAGTGAAATCGGACAGAGGTCAAAGGTCAAAGATCAAGGTCAAATCCTAAAATTTATCTGTTTATGTGATAACTCAAAAGTGGATGAAGCAGCTTTCACCAAACTTGGTCCAAGGATGATGTATGATGGGACAATTAGTTGAGTAGATTCTAGTGACATTGACAAGAGGTCAAAGGTCAAAAGGTCAAGGTCAAATGCTAAAAATGTTGCTATTTCCCCCATATCTATGCAATGCCCGCAGTTATTTTCTTGAAACTTAGTGTAGACATGTACTACTGCGTAAGGATTCTCCAGAGAGAGTTTCATGTCATAAGGTCAAAGGTCAAAAGGTCAAAGGTTAGGTGAAAATGTTGCAATATCACTTTTCTCGCAAATGGTTCAATGTATCTTCATGGAACATGGTGCATATGCATGTACTGACTGGCAGGGATTATCTAGGGAATTTAGGGGTCATGGGTCAATAGTCAGGGTTTCAAAGGTCAAGGTCAACTCCTCAAAATGTTACTACTGTATTTCCCTCATACATGTATACTAGTATATGCAATGATTGCATTATTATTTTTAAAAGTGTTTAATATATGTACATGTATTACTTGATGGAGATTCTCTTGGAAATTTCCAGCCAGAAGGTCAAAGGTCAAAGGTTAAGGTCAAAGGTCAGGTTTAGATGAAAAAAAAAATTGTACTGTAATTACACTCTTTCTTCATACCTTGAAAATTATACTCAATGCATAAACTTATAACAAGATCGGTCAGAAGTCAAGTAAAAATTTTCAATTCCCCAAATATGTGTACCTGCACTCTTTAATAGACAATTATAGCAAACCCAGTTCGTGGAAAGTGAACATTCAAGATATTTCTGACAAACCTGTTATTTCGATATTTTGCCAGTTATGTGAAACTGTCATCACACATTGTCAAGACATTGTACTATACACCTATTGGGAGAATCATGCATTATGGCGGAGGCATCAGTTGCCGTAGCGACATTTCTAGTTTTTATTTTTTTTTCAGGAGCAAGGAGAGAAAGATGTGGAATTCAGGAAAGCAATGGAGCTAGCTGATAACTTCCTCTTAAAACTAGGTGAGCATACTTTCTTTTATTTATGTGTTGTGTGTATATGTTTACATTTTATCTACAGCATTCTGTTCAGGTGGTAAAGATCAAGAAACACTGAATACTTTTGTGCGAGAGGTAGAAAGTGCATGTTTGTAGGCTTACATGTATATTCCCTGATCTGTCGATCTCTGATCTTCTAAGGCATCCATATAATTGCATTTTTCCAGCTGATCTGCAACTTAATATGAAAATTTTTTATAGCAGTAATTCTACTTCTTTATTTGTGACTGCACACTATGGCAGAGCTGCCTCAACTTCCTGATTCTGCAGAAGGCTGCCTGAAAATTAATATGTCTCTTCATGTCCAGATAAGTGAATAATCAATATTAAAAGATCACTCTGACTCTGGACGTATACTTGTCAAGTGAGATGGCTGTAACACACATGTTTCTGCCTGATTGCTTTTTATAATCTCCCTGATGATGATGTGTGAATGTTGGCAGCCCTGTTTCACCCCCCCCCCCCCCAAAAAAAAAAAAAAGTAGCCAGACATTGATTTTTTTTTATTAGTTAATGGCAGATTCTGAAAGAGCAGACTGTAAGCTTTAGAATGACCTGTAACCCAATACAAATGGACTTTCTTAACCCATGCTAATAATGGAAAGAAGGTACACCCGCTAGTAAGTGTTTAGCCTATTGAGAAAAAAGATTTTAAAGTTCAGGATCTATCCAAGAGTGATCTGGCCAGATTGCGCTCAATGCAGAGAATGGGACAAAGAACTGACAATGAACAGGATGTAAAATTGCATAGCAACCACTCTGAAGGGATTATCAGATTACCGGTAGGTTGAAATTGCGCACACTCATTCAGTGCATTTTATTCATGACTGATTCAAACTGTCAAGGCAAGAAGCTGAAAAAGTGTACTAGATAAACGACAAAAACAACAATTTCTTATTTTTTTATGGTCTCAGATTTTAAGAGTATATAAAGGAAGAATTGCTCTTTCAGAAAAAAAAAACAAAAAAAAAACCTTGAGATTCTCAAGGTCCATCTCTGGTAGTTTATATATTGCAATGTTAAAAGCCTAACTTGTTTGTGCAGGTAATTTCATACATGATCTGTTTCAAATGTAGACACTTCCGTGTCTTGTGTTTTACTGAATGTGCAGCCCATGATGAGCAGAAAAAAAAAAAAAAAAAACCCTTCATGGCCAGATATTTGGGTGCAATATTTACTGAGATCACCAAGTTGACTCAATGACAATATAAATGTTAGATCTTTTGAGGGAAAGGTTTGTGGTAATGACTAAATCCAACTGCTTGTTCACTCGGTCATGTTCATATCATTCAATGAGTGTAGGTTCATATTCTTGTTTCATTTCATTCCCTATCTGTTCTAGGTCTTGGTAAAGTGAGCTCGCGTAAGGACTTCTTCCAGCAGAAATATGGTATGAATCATACAAAATTATCGCTCTAGTCATCCAAGAAATGCCAGTAAACACTGTAAACAATGGCATGATTCATGTCAAATACTGAAACCCTGATGATACCAGCTGAATGTTCCATGTGTACATCCAACTGACCTCCAAGATTCGTAGATTTAAAAACAACAAGCTGTATTCACAAAGGTGGTTTACATCAAATCCTTGGTTTTAGTATAGTCTATGGACTGTGTGTCAGTTTACCTTCATTATTGAATGTCTGTTGGCATATTATGGTGTGTCACACACATTTATGCATTGCCAATCAGAATTTCCACGATCCATGGACTAGATTTAAATTCTCTTTGTGAATTCTGGCCTCTAGCTTCAAATGCTGTACTTATACCAGGTGACAAGTATGCAGTATTGAAATCTTTTCACAGGGTGAACTGAATCCTGAATTTGAGAAATATGGGAGGAACTTTGTGAAAGTAAACAAGTGTTTCACACTATCTCCGTGTAGGTGATCAATAGTGCAAGGGGGGAGGGGTCAACTTGTGAAAGGCCTTTTTTGTCCATTTAATGCATGATTCTCCTTTGTATCATGTTTCCTGAATGAGAACTTCAATTCTCATTTTGTGGGAGGTAGATATTATACAACTTAAGCAAAATAATTTGATGGACAAATAAATTTCTATCATTTAATTTTTTTTTTTTTATACTGTACTATTTAGTTAGGTTTCTGTACCAGTCAGTTTGTAGTGGTGCACTTTATCCTTTACACTGTTTGTGTATGATTTCAATATTACATGCATAGACATAGTATACACAAATCCACATTAAAGGTACTAGCCCACATTTGCAAACCCACGAAAATCAAAACTGCATAAAACAGGTCCAATATGACTTCAAGTACAAGTTATAACAGTAACATACCTCACCTGTTGCTCTTTGTCTATACCATTCGATAAAAGAGAGAAAATCATCGTTTTAAAATCAATTTTCAAACCGGGTCAACCCGACCCAAAATCGAATTACGAGCGCGGGCTATAGCTACGTACATTGTACATGTAACACGTACGTGGACCAGAGCTAGCGAGCGTTATACGCATGCATACGGATTACGGTGCATTTTCATTTATTTTTATGAAAGTAATGGACTAATTGGAACGAAATTTTGCACAGGTGTTACTGCAATCATACCCAAACTCCATGCTAACTATGAGACCAATTGCTGCAGGTTTACAAATGTGGGCAAATACCTTTAACACATGATTGCAACAACCCGTAGATACATGCAAGCTATATTGCCATGTCAAAATCCAGTCTGCCCATGTTATTTAAAATTTGTATTGCCTAATGTATTTAGGCATGCTGATGATTCAAAATTTTATTTTGTTTGTCCCTATCAGGCGTAAACCATAAAACCTGTAGATACTTACTTGGTCCAGTTACATGTTTGTATGTAAATGTGAAATGTAAAACAATTTAATCTGTGAAAATCATGACATTCTGCTAAACTGTCTTTTATTAGATTTATCCTCCCCCCCCCCCCAAAAAAAAAAAAAAAAAAGAAAAAGAAAAAATAGATGTCAATAAAGGTAAAATCGCCATGTGTCGGTAGTGGGCATCTCATTTTGTTTGAGGTGTTACACATGCACTAGCTATATATACAATACTCTGAATGGGTCAGATGCCGAAGAGTGGCATTAGAGTTGTTCATGATTACGAATGTGGATTCACAAGATGTCTCATGTTTTTGTGCCTCCTCCACAAAAATTTTGCTTCTGAAATTAATGTTTGCTGATCAGATACTGAGTAGATAGAAAAATGGATATTGGAGATCCAATACTACAGTGTAGTATACAAATTGTGAATGGTCACGAGTGCGATGGTACAAGATTTTGCACAAGGTGAAAGATAGAGGCGCTCTATTCAACAAGGCGAAGTCGAGTTGAATAGTGTACCTCATCTTTCACTGAGTGCGAAATCTTGTTCCATTGCACGAGTAAAGACCATACACTATTTGCTTTACAATACCTTAAACGTCAACAGTTGTGGTCCACACAGATTCTTGAATTTAGCACAGAAATGGCCACCATTTTCCGTGAATGAGTAGCCAAATAGTCACAGTCAACAGATTGGTTGAAGTTGTTTACAAAAATGAGTAACAAAAGTACACGCTTGTAAGCACACTTGTAATTGTTGAGTGCGTGTGGCAAACCTTTGTTTATTGTGACATCAGAGCCATGCAATGGAACAAAAACTTTGAGTCAGTTGTGAGTTTAACATGGGATTCACTGGAAATGGGTGTTGTCAGCCAGGTACTTTCCATTTTTGCTCAAACAAAATTGCATGGCTGACAGCCATAGCGTGCGATGGAACTTTTTAACTGAATGTAACGTGATAGGCAGTCGACCAAACCGAGAGCCACATTCTTTTTAGGTTTTGTATAATTCTTGTTAATTCACACAAACCTGTGCAGCCTTCCTGGACTCACCGCCACACTCCCCAACCTCACCTGCTCTGATTGTGGGCCACTGCACCCCAGAGCTGTGCACTACTTCGCAGGATAATGCCAGGACTAATGTTGCAGACACAGGAGAGATTGAAGGGGAAGAGGAAGAGGAGGAAGAGGAGGAGGAGGAGGAAGGGGAGGAGATGAGAGATATCACATGGGAAGAACAAGAATTAGATAGCCCCACATTAGCAAGAAGAGAGAAAATGTAAGTATGCCCATGTGGGAATAAGTGCCTTTAATAGCAGATTGGTGCAAAGACATTGTGTGTCCAGCCATAACAAAATGCTCTGATACAAGTCTAAAACATTTGAGCTAGAAGACTGGTGTGAAGATATACTGTAAAAATAGGAAATATTTGCAGCGTTATAATTTTCGAGCATTTCACGCAACCAGAAACTAGCACAAAATAAAAACGCATGAATGCTTTTGCTCACCATGTGATGTCTTGATTCTGTGGCATAAAAAACAGTGGAAACTCTTATCGGGCTGAGCATGAAAAATTACTCATGCAAAAATATCCACTTTTACAGTAGTTTGTGTTCTGCCATGACAAAAGGAGCTGCAAGTGTGATATATTTGAGCCAAGGAAATGATACTTAAAGTCAGATTGTCAAAATTGGAGAAATTGAATGGTTTGGTACAATTTCTTGACAAATGAGCAATGGAGAGGCATTTTTCTGGGGCTAGGTTTCTTTTAGTGTATCAACAAGTCTGAAATAATTCTGAAGGTTTAGATTGAGCGATTGTAATAGACACTGCCCCTTGCGATTAGGGAGCAGTTTCATTGGTCGATCAGTCAGTTGCTGCTTTAAACAGAAGTGGAAAGCTTTATCAGTTGCATAAAAACATCTCAACAGAAGCATTTCATGAATATGAGTAATTACTCGGTACCCGCTGCATGCTATAAGGATTAGAAGCAACACATGCTGTCGTGCGGAAGCTCAGTGGTCTAGTGGAGATGACGCCTGTCTGGAGATCAGGAAGTCGTAGGTTTGAATCCTACATGAGTATGTACAACCATGATTTCTTTTATCATGGCTACTACTGAAACATTTATCAATTCAGTGCTTCAGTGCTTATTTATGTCGATGTAGGGCAATTTGTCAATCAGTGGCATAAAAACATCTTGACGGAAGAATTTCATTAATTTGAATAAAGCTTGCACAATGCCCAATGATAGATGGTGAGAATGTGCATGTGTACATGCTGTTGTGTCCCTGTGTAGGGCTCGATATATATAAGCGATTTTCCTGGTGGCCCGGGACCACAGAAATAGATGTCCGGCTAGCACTTTTACAGAAAAACATGTTTTGGTGGCCCGATCAGGCCACTAAATTTCATTATCGGGCCACCAAAAGTAAAAAGTTACTGTCGAGCCTGCTGTGGTTTGTCTGTGTTGTTTTTGTCATGTTGCTACTGAGCAACTACTTGTCATTAATTGTGTTCATAATAATGGGAAAACTGAAGATGGTGTTTTCAAAATGCTGATTCCAAATATCACCCTACATGTTTTCCTTCAACCCTCAGTATCTCTGCATTATTTGGGATTTTTTTCGAATTGCATTTTGCGACAAAGTAGAACAAAAGTATGGGAAAATGATATCTTGTCATTATTAGAGGTTTTAGCTCCTTTTGTTGTAGCAGTCACATTTTCCTTTCATCATAATAATTTGCTTGGTTTATAAACTTGATGATGTTTTTACTTTAAGCTTTATATGCTGTTCAGCATCTTGCTTGCAATGTGACAGTATGCAACATGTGATGCATACTATCTTTTGCCTGCCAGTTTTATATATACATGTGTATCCTCCCCTTCTGTCTGTCTCGCTCTCTCTGTTTCTACCTCTTCATCTAATGCTATATTTGTCTTTATCACTCTCTACTCTGCACAATTCATCATTTCATAAGATGATGAAGTATTGTGCTCGCAAATTTGGTATGGCATTATTTCTTGTCAACCTATCATATCCAGGTACTGGTAGTTTTTTTGAGTGTGTGATTATGATGGTCAGTGTATATTCCATCAATATACAGGAAGAAGAAATGGGCAAGGAAAGAAGATCTTGTCATCCAACATATCAAGAGTGAGAAGACAAAGGTGAGGCAGAAAATTACTCTATATTGTATGCCATATATTTCGCAGGGTTTTCATTGTCGCAAATTTCAGGAGTCGGGTGCTATTTGCAACATGCACACATACATTTCTCTGTTCTTTACAGTACTCGACAATCATGAATTTAACCACTTGCGAAGTTGTCAGGAAGTTACAATTCATGAAAGATTGGACTCGTCTAGATTATGGCACATACTGTACAGTGTGGTATAACTGTCAATATTAAACAGGTTCTAAACTCTACAATGTGTAGAGTCGGTGCACATTCACGTCACATAATTGTGTAATTAATGTTGTGCAACATGCACACCAACAGTGGACTCCCATTATAATTAAGTCCTCGGGACCAGCAGTTTTCTTTCGTTACATCAAAATTTCGTTATAACTGAACAAATAAACAATAAAAAACATAGAGGGGATGATGTTGAGACCTGAATTGTTACTTCGTTATAACCGGAATTTCGTAATAACCGTGTTGGTGTTCATCATAACGGGAGTGCACTGTATATGGTTGTTTTGCAAGATGCTCACATGTTGATTGTTGGAGCACTTGATGCTTTGTATTCTGCAGTGAAAGAATTGATCGCAGCATGTTGCATTTGTTCGACATTGTTAATATGTCCTTCATGCTAGCCAGCTGTAGAACAAACAAGAATGAGCAATGCTCACTGAGCAGCAGTCTGTTGATGTCAACAGTGACTGACATCATTTTTTTTTTTTTTTTTTAAATGATGCTACCCTCATATACCTGTAAGCAATCTTAAAGAAAAGGACTATAATCTTGGAGTAGGTTGATGTACGATGTCATTTATACACATGCATTATTGTATGTCCCCCAAAAAATTACAATCAGATTTTCGCATTAATCACACCCAATATGATGAAACTGTGTAAATGCTACTTCAGAGTCTTAAAATATAACATCTTAGTTCTGTTTTGCAGAAAACCCCATTCAATTTGGTTAAGCGGTCACAGAGAAATGTGGATTGTTGTAAAGCATGTCATGAGTCTAATTCTTCCAAGTTTAGCTCTTCGATGCTCTTGTGTGTGAATGCAGTGGATAGAACTTGGAGGGAAGAGATTTCTGACATCTTGTACAAAACTCCTCATTTCTCTTTGACCACTGAAGCAAATAGAATGGGGTTTTCTGTAAGATGTGGGCAATGAGTTATAGTTTCATACCCTGAATTTATATTTAGATTGATTCACTATTTTTAAAGATATCATTGCGGAGGTACCTGTTGTAATTTTTTTTTGGGGGGGACATACGGTACGTTGGCATCTAGCATAGAAGTTTGGATGTGGACTGGTAAAGACTTTTTTTTTTCCTTTTTTTTTTCTTACCCATGGTTCTGCAGGAACGCGTGATAAAGATAAGTTGTGGCGACATCCGAAGTGAACGACACCAGCTCTACATCAGTAACAAGCCCAAGGAGAGGGCACAGCTGAAGCGGTCATCCCTGGGAGCTCTCCATACGGATGAGAAAGTAAGCCCCTTCTGGAGCAAAATCTTGTCATTGCTGGCTGGGGTTGATGTGCTCTGCATAAGGCTGCGTTCACATAGAAGTATTCGGTATTCGGTATTCGCTATTCGGGCCCCGAATACACCATCACCCGCACCGTCAACTCACCATCCCATGCAGTGAGGATTTCTTCCTCCTACATCCTAGCAAATCTTATTAACAATTTCTAAACTGCATCAGAATGTCAGTCTACATGCTTATTTTTGCTAAAGGGCAAATCCAGACCAAAATTGTCATTATTTCATAAACGAGAGACGGTATACGCTGCAAGAAAATCGAACAAGTTCGATTCCCACTTTGCTATACTTTTCGCAGCTATTCGGTACTTTCGATTAGTGCCCTCCTATGTGAACCGGTGTGAGGAAATCCTATCGTTCGATTCAAGCTATTCGCGTGCCCTCGAAAAACGAGCCCGAATACCCAAATAGTATACTTCTATGTGAACGCAGCCTTACACATGGCACTAGATTGCAAAGAGTCACATGACAGTCACGTGACCATGGGAAAAATTCTTGTATGGTGTCTTCCTAAATGTACGTAAAGGAAACCAAAGCCCTTGTACAAATGTAAATTTAGTGAAAGCTGCAATATTAGTAAAACACATCAGTGAAAGTTTGAAGAAAATCAGACAATTAAGTTAAAAGGTATGAATTTTCAAAGTCTCGGTGCTGTCGTCGCTGGACAAGGAAACTGCTACACTTCATGATGTCATTATGGACAACAATATAAAGCAGATACAAAGAAAATTCAACATATTTTCACTTTTCCAGCATAATGAAAGAGCACTTGACTTATACCTCTTTCAGAAAGTAGGAGGAATGATATTACCTTTAAACATACCATGTATGTCATTAACAAGTCCGTGGTCATAATGCGAAAAAATACGATGGGGCCTGCGTAAAAGCAAGCTTGTACAGCCGCAGGTCCCGTGATAAATCAGATTAGAGGAACTATGAAATACAGATATTTTTTTAGACCATACTTTAACTGGGGGAACCAATTAAACAAACAAAAAATCCGATCATATAAGTGTTACTAAATAAAATACAGAAAGGCCACATGTTGCAACAATATTATAATCTACTACAAGTAAGGACATTGAGAGAACAACTTCTCAGATTGTGTAGATTCGTGTGGATGTGAAGATATAGATAATGGCGTAACAGTATGGCATAAGTATGTAAGTAGAATACTTAAAATACGTATGTATAGCAACATCTTCCCAAAGAAAGGTAACATTAATTTCCAGAATATCCAGAAACAGAACAGTGTAGTCCTCCAGGAAGTAAATTCAATTCAAGTGCAAATCGTCTTCCATCCATATTATCCCTCACAGCTCAATAAACTAATGGACTATCTGATGGAAATCCTTAAGGACAGCAAATTTGGAACAAATCGGTTCTACTTAATGGATGTTGCCTTTCCAGAGGTAAGCATATATATCTGAATATATGTGCTTTATTATATGGGTCGGCTATGAATTGGATTCCAAAATACCTCTTGGCAGTTATCACAATTAAGAATTTATTCACTGTCTTTGCTATTGTTTGTTTGTTAATTCACAAGAGAGCAGTGATCACTTGTTATGGTTATATGCACATCTGGCCCTGATGTAAAACAGCCGAGAAGAATGCCTTTATATGCAAGCTGTGTAGATTGTTAGCAATCAAAGGATCAAAGGCTAGGTCAGATCTACTCTAAGTTCACTTACAAATAAGAAAAAAAAAAGTCAAGTCGTTTCAGATGTAAGTCTGAAAGAGTTTGTGTGTAAAGATTATGGGGTAAAATATGATATGCATTCTTACGGCACAATATTCCTATGCATGAAACCATTATTTAACCTTGAAGAAGAAATCCAGTCCAAATATACATGTAAGTTAGTCTGATTAAAAAAAAGGAGTAAAATCATACAAGTTCAACTGTGAAAATATGACTGAAATCATATGAAAAATAAGGAAGTTATGACATTTTGAAGTTTTGCTAATTTCTGCAAAACAGTTCTTGTACATTGGATATGAATGTGCAAATGAGTGAGGTAATCATGTCATAACCTCACAATTTTCCATTGATTGTGTACAAAAAATGATGAAATTTCAATGTTTCTGTCATTGAATTCTGAAATATGACATTATTCCTGGCTGAATAACTTCAGAATAGTGATCAGTTAGATATACGAGGATTTGAGCCTCGGGCATAATAAGCCAGTTCGTAATTAGCTTATGTACACCTTGGTACAAATGACCTTTCTTTTTTCTCAGTTGGTTAGGCACTTCACTCGTTTTCAAAGCGGTATTATGCATAAGCTGCCCGACATAACAATTCATGGAATTCGTGTTCAAACAAAGTATGAACTTGTGTTTAGACCAGGTGACCAGAATAGTCCGTCAGTAATATGTTGACACTTTAGCAGGCATCTAATTAATTGTTTCGTATTGAATGCAATAACAACTTCTTTTTTTTTGTTGTTGATATTGCCCAATACCAGGCTTGCTGTCAGGTGGATGTGCTGGCAAGCAGTATTTAGATAAGGATCACATGAATAATCATCACATCACAGATGCTTATCTCGGCGAATTAATAAACCAAAATGCCGGTTGGTACAAATGACCTTTTTCTGCTCATGCGCAAAGTGGAAGTACGAACTGGTGTATTGCGTTTGAATGGAAAACTGGAAATTTCGAAATTGTATGTACAAACTATAATTATGGTAAATTGTGAGGGGATGACATGCTTACTTTGCCATTTGCGTATTCATATTGACTGTTCAAGAACCATTTCCCCCCAAAATAACGAAACTTCAAAATATCACAACTTCCTTATTTTTCATCCCATTTCTATCAAAATCATATGGTTGAACTCGTAATATTTTACTCTTTCTTATCAAACAAACTTATATTTGGACTGGATTTCACCTTTAAAAGAAGCTGGAAGTTGTCTGCCTCATTCACATACACCCTTTGATAGTCTGGACTTCTCCCTTGGTAGCCAAGGATTATATGCTGTGCAAGTAGAGTTCTTTTATGTGATGTGTACGTTCTTGTGTTGTTATTCCTTCCCTATTCAATGTTGAAACCCATTCTGCAGGCCCTAAACTTTGCCTACACGAGGCTGAAGCATGTTGGTAAAAAGAAGGCTGATGAGTTAATCCATCAAGACGGAAGGCAAGTGGTAGGTGATCTCGGCGTCAACGTGTAGCCACTGCTCGACTGTGAGAGTTTTCCCAGTTTGTGTCATCGTTCTGAAATATCTTCACAATTCCTTTTTGTCTCTATATGTAACATACCATGCTTTTTCATCAGCATGCAGTTCAGTTATTCCAGACTTGACCCAGTTTGTATAATTCATCTGCCCGCTCAGGCATGATATTGTGCATTAAAACAATAGAGATAAAGGGGAATAAGGAACTTTTACTCAGAAGAAGTTTTTTCAGCCATCCATGCCGATTGACGAGCATGCCGATTGACGAGTACAGTAATGTTATAAGATTTGATAAGAGAATGTCCATATATCTGTATCTATGCCTCATAGTATATAAAAGCAATGAAACCAAATTTTTGTTGTCTCTGCCCTGATGGGTTCCAGAGGCACTTGTATGGAGTACCAAAGTGTGATATCATAGCTATTTATCACCATGGAAACTGGTTCTAAACAACTTCACCTGGCTCGGTGGGTTGCTACCATGTTTGCACCTGGTTCCAAGTACTTCCAACCCAAGCTATAACAAGAGACTGTGACACCATCACTTGAATACTCTATTATGATGTCTTTTGTTTGTTTGCTTCTTGTTGTTTTGTTGTTCTCTGTCTAGCTGTCTACACCTTGAATTGGTCCAGATATCTTTGAACTGATTTTATAAAAGCCCTCAGCTGGATTTGTTGAAATATTGTCCAGGTGTTCAACAAGATGCATGGATGTGCTGGTGACAGGGAAAATGTTAAAGATCACTCAAATTTTGCTAAAACTCATTTTTTGAATAAAAATGTCTTACAGCCAGAAAAGTGTGGTGTTAATGTATTATCATGAGAAGAATAGAAATGAATTTGTGAAATATTTCCTTCATGCAGATGGGTTGAGAATGTACTGTAAAAGTGAAAATTTTCTCCTGGGTATTTTTTTTTTCCCTTGGCGGGGTAAGATGAATTTTGAGTGTTTGTAATTTTGTGGACAGTCACACTGACTGAGCAAGCACTTCACACAAGTCACCTGGCTTTGGTAACACATATTGTATAACTATGGACAGTAGCTGGTCCACATGGCAGCTAATTCACTCACACTACATGACTAGCAAGTATGAAAAAAATACTACAAATAACATAGCAGTTATATCTCTGCAACCTACCTTGAAATCAAAGACCTAAAACAATGTTACATATAGCAAGCCCCCAAATTGTACACATTTATTTTCTGTGCTGAGTAATAATGCTGCACGAAATGCACAAAAATGTCCACCCTTGGAAAATTTCCACTTTGTACAGTATTTTGACAGTTACAGGTCAAGAGAAAAATGTCATGTTGTCCTAAGTGAAGGGCCATAGGTGGTGGAGGCATCCCAATTGACTGCATGCTGCAAGGGAATTATTCTAGTTTTGAAATGACCTTGTATGTCTGGCAATTATATGTGATGACATCAGTGTTTTTCGTGTTGTGTGTATCAACAAGAAATGCCATGTTACTGTAGAGGCCAATGCTAACTAGATGGTTAGTGTTACACATATTTCATTTTTGTGTTGCTAATACCCCATTTTTACACTAAGTTGGGCCCAGGTATGCTCCTGAAGCACTTGTATAAATTTATGCCTCTCTGAGTCTATTCATACAGAGAATCACTGCTCTCTGAGACCAAATGTGAAGTGGCTGAGAGGGGCATAACAGTCACGGTGACCTTTGAGTGTGCAGGAACTTTTGACATATAGGCTGTGTGCACAGTGCGTCCTGCATTCAATGTCCGGAGCGTTCTAAACATTGATGACTGTTTATATAGAGTTAAGAGCGCTCTAAACATTGATGACTGTTTATATAGAGTTAAGAGCGCTTCAGGAGCATTTCTGAACCCAGCCTCGAGAGAGGCATAACTTTAGAACACTCTAGGGCACAATTGTCTGTTCATGCAGAGTTTAGATGGCTGCAGAAATGCTCCTGGAGCACTCTAAATGCCTTGTTTAAATGGGGTATAAAGCTGTCGTGGACATATTATTTTGATGAAGAAGTTTTTGTTACTCAGAGAAGAAGCTTTTTGAACTGTTTTCCTGTGATCCATCCTTGAAATTATTGCTATGCCTGCCATTTATTATTTGCCAAATGTATGGAATTGACAAAAGACTGATATTTTCCATTATTGATCGGTTACATAGAGAGAAAAAAATCAGTCTTTTAAAAAGAACTATTATGAATAATGTTGATTAGTCCATCCTTGAAATTATTTTTACAGCTGCCAGATGATGTTGGTCCATACATGCTGAATAGAAGTTGATTTCAATGATATGTAACAATTCAATGTCACCTTTGTCACAAGCTTGTTGATGTCGAGAGGAAGCCATTGTCAAATTTAGAAGATGCCATTTTAGATAATTTTGATTTCAGACCATCCCGGAAATAGATAGTAGTAGTTCATATCGTCAGATATAGCAGTTATATCCACAGAATGATCATATGGCTTGCGTGGAGAATATTTGCATGTTGGTTTATTGCATAATAAACCCTCACTTTCACCTGTTACATAATATTGTGATTATGTATTACGATTTGTTTATGTGGCCTTTGAGGAAGCAATGGTTGCTTGTAAGTAAGCAACCAGGGGACTGACAGGGCCCCTCCGAATGACTAGGCAAGGAGAAAGGAATATTTATGCTAGGGGCATCGACACTGCAGCTGGGAGACTCAAGTCGGGGAACTATAAATGATCGATATTCCATCTTTTTATCCACTGAGCCACGACAGCTCGATGAAAGACATCAAAGCAGGGTTAGAAAGCAATAGTTAAAGCAATTTTCTTCCAAATTTGGAGTAAGAGTCTTCTCAGCTACAAAATTTATCTGTGTTTTTGTTTTTGTTTTTGTTTTTGTTTTTATTCCTAATATTTGACGGTCACAATGTTACTGCAGCTTATATTTGTGTGTTGTAATGCATCTTGAGTACTGTAAAAGTGGAAATTTTCGCGGTGTTGAAATTTTCGCGCATTTCGCGCAACCAGAAACTAGCGCGAAAATAAAAACACGCGAATACTTTTGCTTGCCATACGTTCCTGTGCGTGATGTCTTGATTCCGCGGAATCAAAAGCACGCGAAATTCTTCTGACCCGGCCTAGCGCGAAAAATTAGTCGCGCGAAAATATCCACTTTTACAGTACATTTGTTCCTGATATATGTTTTCAGAGCTTTTATATTTTGTAGTGTGTTATATGGGTCTGGAATGCTTGTGTATTCAAAGGTTTCCTTACACTATCACAACTGGGTACTGTGATGGACTTGCAAACTTCTGTTAGTGCACCAAAGCAACATTAGAAAAATCCGAGTACTATTTTGTCCTGAGAAGATATGCAAATACATATTGATATATCCATATATTGTTTGCTCATATCATATATATATTACTTGACTGGGGATCTGTCCTATATGTACATTGTTATGGAAAATTAAGAAATATTCCACATGGTTTGATATACTGAGCAATAAGTTAGAAGGATATTCTAATGTAGGTATAGACTGTAGTTTGAATGAACAGCATTGAGATTTTCTGGCTCTCAGAAGATAATATTTCTTGAATTCTGTGCTTTGTGAAATAGCAATTTTAGTAAATAGTTCTGTCACAGTGTGTCAATTTTTCTATGATATTAATGCATGTGAAAATGTAAAGAGCATCACTGTGACACATACTTGAAAGTGTATATTACTGACCTTAGGCAAGCAAGATGTCTACATGCCTTATACTTTATAAAATGGGTTCAAGAATGTAGCCAATTGGAAGCGCTGAAATGAGTCTCGTGTGCGTGCATTAATTTCTTACTAACATGCACGCCGTAAAGTCACTGACGTCACAATGTTTACACTAGCAGTGCACGCTCAATCAGTTGTTACAAGTGCGTCGCGCGCTACTATACGCGCTGTCAATCCTGTAAACAACTTCTAGTTCGGGCTGCCAGCCGGCCTTTCTTGCTTGTGCGTACGTATGCTCTTATACATACAGTACTTATATGTGCGGGATTTCCGAGTGCGACGTGCGTAAATGTTTGGGACGAACATCTTCGGACGGACATCTTACTTTTGAGCGAGTGCTACATGTAGCTGACTGGTATTGACCCACAAAGGTAGGTGAAAATGCTGTTAGTTTTCAACCCATTTTATAAAGCAAATGATCCACAGGATTATTTTCATGGCGTTAGTGAAGGTGCGGTGCGCCTCATGCATGTTGCACCATTTTCAATACTCTCGAGTGCGCCGCACCTTCACTAACGCACTCTATCCTGTGCATAATTTGTATAACACAATTATGATGTCTCGCTTTCTTTCTCCTGCCTCACTTTACAGGGGGCACTTCATCAAGTGTTTTGTCAGGTATTTTTTTTGTGTGACAAATTTGCACTCAATCAGTCATATGCATGGATTTCAGGACCTTAAAACAGTTTGTCAGAAAAAATACATGTATCTGACAAAATGCTTGATGAAACGCCTCCAAGTATCTCATTTTGACAGGAAAAGAACCGAGGAAGGAAAGCAGAGGGGAATGTGAAAATAAATACACGCCATACTCACTTTAATTTTTTCAAAATAGAAATTTATAAAGCACTTCCATGACAACTGTTTGTTATCAACATACAAAGGGAACTAGTGTCGGGTAAAATCAGAGGAAGTGTTTCGCTTTCATTTTTAGTGGAGTGTAATGGCAAAATATTCAGCCAAAATTCAAAACAGATTTATGAAGAAAAGTGCAGAAAACTGAGTCTATAGGCCATTTAAATAATGTTTTATAAAATGGTGATATGGATCGTAATCAAATGATTGGCTGAGAGCAATCATGTGACCAGTCTTTCATTTTTGCCTTACATGCCCAGTAGGCATAAGTATTTGCTAATGACCAGTACTAATGACTAAAAACCACTCGGAGATATCATTGCTCAAGTACTTGTTCATTCAGTTGCGCTTGACATAATCCCGCTCTCTGACGTCACAGTTATGTGCTTTAACAGCATGCACTTTTGTAGCAAGTGTTACATGTACCTGACTGGTATTTACCCATAAGGGTACATCGAACCATTTTATGAGCCAGATAATGCACAGGTTTAAGTTCCTGACATTAGTGGAGGTACATTGTACAGCACACTGTCGGCCATTCACAAGGTTGTGACATGCACAAGGTGCAGCTGAGTGCATGTTACAACATTGTAAATGCCCTTGAATGCACCGCATGTCCACTAATGCACTCCCACCTACAATGTAGGGCCACTGCATTATTCGTGTACTACATGTATGAAGACCTAAAAAGAAGCTCCTTTTCATATAATGTCAAGACTACATTCCTTGTGGAAGAAATCCTCTTTTAAAGTTTGCTTGTTTTTTTGTTGTTGTTTTCCGTACACAAGACTGAAACTCATTTTCCTTTAATTTATGACAAGGAATCATTCTACTCTGTCCTGTAGCATATATATTGATGTGGTATCCTTTATCAATTTTATACACTTGATAAAAGAGTGGTAATAATGTTATATATTGACTATGCCCAAGTCTTTTACTGATCTGTCACTTTTCTTTTGCCACTGCCTTCATGCTGTGTACATACGTTTTTATGTCTGATTTGTTCATTCTCATGTAAGATATTAATCATAGGTGTGCCTTTTAATGATAGTAATTTGAAAAGGACCAAATTTATTGTGACTGTGTTGAGGGCTTGTCTCCATCTTTTCCACCCAACCATGGCTTTTGACTGTTATCAACTATGTGTTTGGAGATTCAGGTCTGAGGACGTTAGATATATGTATATTGTGAAGAAAAATTATGGAATTGAGAGAGTCCTTCTATGTGGCCAATATTTTATAGAATAAATGAAATATTTGAATAAGTCCTTGATTGAGGTCTTGTGATTTAATACCTCATGAATATAAGCTAATGTACTTTAAGTACCTTTTTCTCTTGACTTGGCACATTTGTATGGTGTGTGTAGTTGAAGCCAACATGTACATGTACATGTACTTTATAAAAAATTAGTACATTTGCCTATGTTGTAAAACATGTGCCAAATCCGTTCCAGCTTTAGTCTTCAAACACATTCTTTATTGGATGCTAGAATGTGCAAGTTACTATGAGTGCAAAAAATATTCTTTGTAAAATATGATCATTGCAGGTTTGTAACAGATGCTGATGTACTAATCAAGACAGTTGTCTTTCTTGAGTTATTATTCTGTTAAAATGTCTGGTATTGATTTGGACTGCACACCTGCTGCATAGTTCTGTATGATTATAAACTTTTTTACGAGATAACAAGTCCCAAATGTTTGTATATTTTTCTTTATACTTTATGCTATTTTGAATATCTAGGCAAACATTTTTTTTTTTTTTTTTTAAGAACAAGTCCACCTTCATATACATATGGATTGAGTGAATGCAACAATATTACTAGAACACATCAGTGAAAGTTTGGGGGAAAATCCGACAGTCCGTTCAGAAATTACGAATTTTTAAAGCATCTGCGCAATCACTGCTGAATGAGGAGACTACTACAGTGTATGATGTCACATGCGTACAACGGTATAAGGAAAATAAAAAGAGAATTTCACAAAACTTTGTTTTTTTAACAAAGTGCACATTTCTTCGACTCGTTACTGACATATGTTAAGGGAAATATTATTCCCCTTGCCTTCTGAAAGAGAGAAGTCGAGTGTTCTTTTGTTATGCGAGAAAAGTGAAAATATGTTGAATTTTCTTTATACTTTCTTTATATCGTTGTACTCATGTGACATCACAAGCTATAATAGTCTTCTCATCCAGCCGTGACTGAGCAGAAACTTCAAAAATTCATAACTTTTGAACGGATTGTCCAATTTTCCTCAAACTCTCAGTGATGTGCTCTACTAATATTGCTGCATTTACTCAACCCACATGTCTATGAAGGTGAACTTGTCCTTTAATCAAACACTAAAAATACTTCTTCTTTTTTTTTTTGTTCCTGTGCAAGTGCCTCTAATGCTGCAATGGAAGGAGGGGGGGGGAAGTGATGAACCAAGAGATTGAATTGCTTGGAAGCAGGTGAAAATTTACGATCAGAATTTTGTGTGATATTCCTTAAAATTTGATACATACGTATGATGAAAATCTATGCATGTTTCTTGAAATTCTTCCATTACTGTGACATCACAAGCTGTTGTAGCCGTCTTGCCAAGTGATGACAGCACATAGAGTAAACCAATTCTTCAAAAAGAAGATCATACCTTATGAACAGATTGTCGAATTTTCTTCCAACATTGTGATGGTTGTGTTCTGCATGAATTGAATCTACGTACTGGTATATCACTGTTGGGTAAATTCCCCCTTTAAATGACAACCAATTTGCATATGGTTAAACATAAATCAAGCATTGATAAGAAGCCAAGCAGCAGAGAACTTTACATTGCAGATTGTTAGAGAGCTAGTCCTTGGTAGAAAAAGTGGATAAAGAAGGCTTTTATGAGTTATTTGCTTTGGCATACTACTTAACAAATATTAACAGCAGTTTATGACTTAAAGGGTGTGTACAGTTCTGGTCGAGGTGAAAATTAATCTTTTAACGTTTTGTGAGATATTCAGAAACCACTCTATGAGATGTCAAAGAGCATGCAGTTCTACGGGGTATCAAAAGTTTATTCGATGAAAATCGGTTTTGAAATGGCTGAGATATCAAAAAACAAGGTGAAAGAAAGAGATACTAATAAAGTTGGGGCATGTCGCCTTTAATTATCAGCACTTTTTTGGATATCTCAGCCATTTGAAAACCAATTTTCATCAAATAAACGTTGAATCCTTCTTAAATTACATGCTCTTTCATTTTTCATAAGAGACTTTTCATTATCTCACTTAGGAATGTTCAAAACATGAATCCCTACCTCAACCAGTACTGTACAGTCCCTTTAAAATGGCATCGTTTTGCATTCTTGGGTTGTAATGACACGTAATGTGTAGTTTGTTTGGTATTGGAATAGAGGTACATTGTGATGGAAAAAAATTGTTTTGAAAGGCAATTGCAGGAAAACAGAATTTTGCATTCTACATGTAGCATTTTTTACCACTGGACAGCACAGAATTTTTTGAGATGTAGTGTAATGTTATTGCAACCTTCCAGGGCGAGAAATCATATGCAGTTACATTTTTTAGATTGGTGACAGTTCTCTGAAAATGGTCTTTTTGCTCGTAGATCTAGCTAAAACATTGAATTCAGTTTGGTCCCGTTGACCAGATCCAAGTCTCAGTGTTGTTCAGACAAAGGTCAGGAGGTGGTTTCACAACCTGATATGTTTCTGATTTCAGAAAACTTGATCCTGGCTCCTACATTCACACAAGCAGCACGAGATTACCAGTAATAGGAGACACTAATAAGTGAATTATTGCATGAGCCCTTTGTTAGGGGCATGTTTTCCTGACTAGGGACCCCTCTGTTTAAATAAAAAAGAAAAGAAAAGAAAAATCAAAATAATGAAATATTGAATAGTAATTGTGAACAGAAATAAAATTTCCACTCAATAAATTTGTATCATGTGTTTGTGTGTGTGTTGGTGTATGTGTAAAATTTTGATTTAAAATAAGCAGTAAGATTCCAGAGTATTATCACAACATCAAAAAGAGTCTCCTGCTCAGCTTTAAACCAAAGTTCAAGCAAATCACACTCTCTGCTCTGCATTTTCTTTTGTGTTTGTCACCTGATTTTACATGATATGATGTCCTATCTTTTCTCAGAGACATGTATTGAATGTTAACCACTCATATGTACCCAGACACACAAGCATGCATGTATGAACAGTGCACTCCCGTTATAATGAACACGGTTATAACAAAATTGCGGTTACAACAAAGTAAAAATACAGGCTGTAAAATTATCCGCTCAATGTGTTTTTATTGTTTAGCTGTACATTTATAACAAAATTTCAGTATAGTTAATTTAAGAAACCTGCCTGTCCCGAGGACTTCGTTATAACGGATTTCCACTGTAATATCAAAATATGGTTCTCTGCTATAAAAAAGTAATGAATTTTCTCCTATTATTGTCGAGCCCACCGGAGGTGAGGGGAGACTTAGGGGATCGCCTGCGGCGTTTTGTCCATGCGTTGTCCGTCTGTCCGTCATCTGTCTGTAACGCTACAAAAACTTCAATAACTCTTTACTCTGGGCTTCAATTGCAATCAAACTTCGAGGGAAGAGGGGTCATACAAATTTTCACATTTTACCATATATGAAGGTCACCTCAAGGTCAAAGCTCACAGGCAGGGGTCAATGAACTTTAGGGCCTAATGTTAAGTTTTTATGGCACGTTTCTATTATGGGTCATAACTTTTGATCCATAACTCCATTTGTGACCAAACTTGGATGGTAGATGTCCCTTGGGGAGTGGATGGTCACCACAAGGTCAATGGTCACAAGCATGGGTCAACAAACTTTTAGAGCCCAATGTTAAGTTTTTATGGCGCGTTTCTATTATGGGTCATAACTTTTGATCCATAGGTCCGTTTGTAACCAAACTTGGATGGTACATGTCCCTTGGGGAGTGGATGATCACCACAAGGTCAAAGGTCACAAGCAGGGGTCAACGAACTTTAAGGGCCCAATGTTGAGTCTTTATGGCACGTTTCTTTTTTGGCGTAAATTTTTACCCTTTTATATCTCTTTTTATCTGTTATATCTCTTTTTTTTGTCCCCGCCGAACGAGTTCGAGCAGGGGACTATGAAACGGGCTCCGTACGTGTGTGTGTCCGTGTGTCCGTGTGTCCGTCCGTGTGTCCGTCCGTGCGTCCGTCCGTGCGTCCGTGTGTGATCAAAATGTTCAAAATGCTACTCCTTCGCCATTTCTAACCCGATTTTGATTCTGTTTGCTTTATATGATAGCACTACATGGGAGCTTTGAAACTTCTATAAAGAATTTCAGTTGTGACCTTTGACCTTGACCTATATTGTACATTTTGCTTCAAAATGCTACTCCTTCGCCATTTCTAACCCGATTTTGATTCCGTTTGCTTTATATGATGGCACTAGGTGAGGGCTTCAAAACTTGTACACAGAATTTTGACCTTTGACTTCTTTGACCTTTGACCTTGATTTTTTGCCTATATTGTACATTGGCTACAAAATGCTACTCCTTCGCCATTTCTAACCCGATTTCGATTCCGTTTGCTTTATATGATGGCACTAGGTGAGGGCTTCAAAACTTCTACACAGAATTTTGACCTTTGACATCTTTGACCTTTGACCTTGATTTTTGACCTAAATTGTACATTTTGCTACAAAATGCTACTCCTTCGCCATTTGTAACCCGATTTCAATTCCGTTTGCTTTAAGTGATGGCACTTGGTGAGGGCTTCAAAACTTCTACACAGAATTTTGACCTTTGACTTCTTTGACCTCTGACCTTGATTTTTGACCTGTATTGTACATTTTGCTATTAAATGCTACTCCTTCGCCATTTCTAACCCGATTTCGATTCCGTTTGCTTTATGTGATGGCACTAGGTGAGGGCTTCAAAACTTCTACACAGAATTTTGTCCTTTGACTTCTTTGACCTTTGACCTTGATTTTTTACCTATATTGTACATTGGCTACAAAATGCTACTCCTTCGCCATTTCTAACCCGATTTCGATTCCGTTTGCTTTATGTGATGGCACTAGGTGAGGGCTTCAAAACTTCTACATAGAATTTTGACCTTTGACTTCTTTGACCTTTGACCTTGATCTTTTTACCTATATTGTACATTTTGCTACTAAATGCTACTTCCGGCGGGGACATATATTACGCACCGCGTAATTTCTACTTTTCCTTGTTTTGTTTTTTTTACCGATGTGTTGGCTCAGTGAGTAGAGCGGCTGCCCTCACAATCGGGAGGTCGTGGGTTCAAACCCCGGCCGCGTCATACCAAAAGACGTTAAAAGATGGGAGTTGCTGCTACCTTGTTTGCCGTTCAACAGTTGAAAAGGTTAGAGCAATGTCGATCTGGCGCTGCTCAGTGGCTGCCGGGCCCACGATCAATTGGGCAAAAAGAATTTTCATTCTTGGACAATAAAATTTGAAGTTTATATCCAAAACAATTATTATTATTATTATCTGTTATATCCCATTCGCGTACAATTTCTTGTACGCGAATGGGCGAGACACATTATGGCACTTGCCTTGTGATTATAAAACAATTGAAGACTTTGTTTGCAAAAACCGATAAGTCCACATCTGTCAAATGAAGATATTTGCGATTAAAGGTCAAGAAAAATAAAGAGAATAATAAGAAAATTTTTGCTTCTTTTTACCATAACTTTAAAAATATACCATTATATAAAGTGACCAATATATCATTTAAGGTATTATTTTGAACTCTGTGACAGAGATCGCACTTCAAAATCTTCAAAAATGGACTTATCGGTTTTTGCAAACAAACCCTTCAACTGTATATCCATCTTTCTCTCTCCATCTCTCTCTGCTCGTCCCCCCCTCCTTTCCCTTTCTCTGTCTTTCTGTCTCTGTCTGTCTGTCTGTATGTCTCACTCTCTTTATACATATATGTACTATAGAACGCTGAGAATTGCATTTTGTTCAACTTCAGAAGAAGAAAAGTCAATTGCATGGGAAACCGTAGGATTCATAGTTGCAAATACAGTACTTCTCACACAAATATTCAACCTAAGCGCAAGACTTTTGTACTCTGCCTATTAGGAAAAGCAAGCACACACACACAACACAACACAACACAATTAAAGAAAACCACTACAGTTACCAAAGCAACAATCCAAACTGGATTGTTTGCATTCAAGTTTGATTGCCAAGGCAATTGTAAATTTTGTTAGTTGTAAATAATTATTGATTACTTGATATACAATGCGAGCACTGCAGGAAGAAATACATGCACCTGAAGCTTAATGTGACACATTGTCGATTCTCCATGTCACTACTTCCTTAATACTTGAAATAATCTATCATTAAAAACAATGAGTTCATAATTGTGATAATGCTGATAACAAACTTGTTGTTTTGCACTGTTGCATTCTCTGTGTTTTGTAAATGCTGTAACATGTTTGAACTTCTTATCAACACTTTGATAGCTTGGAATGGTTTACTCACTTGTGTAGCATGTGTGAAGCCTCCCAGTATAACCAGGTATCATGTGAGTTCTGCTTCTTACAACTGCCCTAGATAAACCCTGTTGTGAAGAGAATCGTGAGGGTATCTTCACAGGTATGTTATCAAGAGTTGATAATGTTACAGGTTTGCAGGTGTGTATTGACTGATTGAATTGTGTACTCGGCAGTCCCCCTGTGGTGCTGTGGAATTTGATTTCATTGGTAAGGCCTACAGTTTGATTCTGAATCAACTCATTCACCAATCTCCCCTCTCCTGCATGACTTCTAGCCCACTGATCTCTTTACTTGATGTAACCTGCAACACATCTCCAAGTTAGCATCATCCTTTTGAAAGGGATGCTGGATTGTAAAGGATGACTTAAGAAATGTCACTCCTCAAAATCAAGCTAGTACACTATGCCATCACATTAACAGAAAACCATCGACTGAGAAAACTGTGTTCATGATTGCCACGATCCTGGTAGAAGTGGGATCATTAACAGCCATCATCATTACTATCAATTTCACCAATTGCCATCACCACTGGCAACTGCTAAAATTATAGCCATCACTATCACCATCACCTCAATAGCAGATTAGCCTTTAAATGAGTTTGCCATCACTAGAACTGTCGCCACCAACATCTGATTAAGCAGTAGCAAACGTTGTCATCACCACCTTCACTACGTACCATCACTACCCCCAACACTATCGATAGCACTGTCATCATGCTACCACCATGAGCACCATTAATACTATAGTTACTACCACCACTATCACCATCACTACCACCACCATTACCATCGACACTATGTACTAGATCACTACCCCTACCACCACCATCGCTACCACCATCAGTAGTACCAACACCGTCACAACACCACCATTACTATCACCAATACCACCACCATCATCAGGTACCACCAACGCCATCATCAGTCTGAAGTCACGACTCCACAATCACCATCACATTCATCAATGAAGTTGCCATCTGCACCATACAACAGAACAGTGTCACAATCTTATCATCGTCATCAATGAACTTGAAAATCATAGCCACAATCCCTTCGTCAACAGCAGCAGCAACAAACTATGCTCTAAAATATCGGAGAGATGCATGACTCGTGAATTCCCGATCACCCCACGTTGAAACTGAATTGAATAGAATTACGATTTGGTTTACATGGTTGCTCTTGCTAGCAAGCAGCCACATGACCAGCAGCTTTACATCTTCCAGTTTGTCACCTTCCTCACTGGAACTGGAAAGCAAGTTATGAATAACTTATGCTCGTAATTTGGACACCACCCCCCCCCCAAAAAAAAAAAATTCTTGAGATAATTTCCCTCATATACTCTGTAAAACATGATATATTCGCGGCATGAAATTTTCGCCAATTGGAGCCGACGGCATTTTTCGTGGCATGAAATTTTCGCGAAGTGCCACTGGTGTTCAATGCATACAGTGCAGACAAGAACTTTCGCGTGCATTTTATTTTGGCGAATCTTGGCGCTCTCAAAATGTGCGAAATTGAAATGCATGCAAACATTCCTCGATTTACAGCATTCTACCATCATGCCATGAATATGGAAATTATCATACAGTCAAACCTGTCTCAGCGACCACCTGTCTATAGCAGCCACCTGCCATATACCTGTACGACCACTAAAAACAATTCCCTTTGAGAGAAAAAGCATGTTAAAGAACCTGTGTATAGGGACCAGATGTCTATAATCGTCACCTTTTTTTTTTGTCTCCCTGGGGTGGCCGCTATAGACAGGTTTGACTGAAAAAGGAAATAAATTGCCTACTTGAGTTGGACAGGAAAGCCACAGAGAGTCAGAGATAGTAATTATGGTATATTAGTGTCAGAGTTCTCTTTAATAATATTCCTCACTTCAGTGACATGTGCAAATGGTTAAAGTTGGATACATACAAGTACAACATCAAATACGAAGATACAATTAGAAGATTAGAAGTGTCTGATTGTACACAACATTTGTGATACAGCTGTGGAAGCATCAAATACCTTACAATGTCCAGTACATTTGTTTTGTATAATCACGCAGACTTCTCACAGTATAAAAGTGTACTTATACATGCAGGCACATATGAAGTGGTTTGCTATCTGCGTTCATGTTGATACACGTTCCTTTGGCACATAGCCATGGAAACTAACTTCACATTCACTTCCGCAGTCTGTCCTTGTGACACGTACATGTGACTTTTACACAAAACAACATGTGAAACATTGCCACAACTGACCTTTCCTTTGTCAATTGTTCTACAGAAGTTTTGAACATGGACAAACAGCTAGTGCTTGACCTCAAACTCAGAATGCAAGTAGTAAGATTACACTGTAAAGGCTTAAGGGTACAGACTAGAGAAGTTGTCTTTCTGAGGATTGTCTCACATCCATGGGTACATTTTCTGAAGTAGTCTACAATTATATTTAAGGTATAATAATTGTTGTTGCAATATTGTACAATGGTAACAATGGCAACACACATAACTGATTGCTCTCTGTATATGCCATATATTTCGCGAGTGTAAAACTCCAACAGTAATATGGAATTTGCAAGCGGTTCATTCACAATCAAGAACCACTATGACAAAATGAAAAATATGCACCATCGCTGTATTATCCCCTGGGGGGGGGGGGGGGGAAGGAGCAAGTACATCTTGGAAATAATATTGTATACTGCATTTGTGTTATGGGTGGCAACATTTTTGCGAATATAAGTTGGCATTGAAATATACAACAAACCCTGCAACCAATAAAGTAGATTTCACATGCATTTTGCAATTCAATGACCTGCATTGCACCAGTTAGACTTGTAAGTGTTGATTTACAGAACAGATTCTTGATGTGTTTTTAATGCATCACACAGCTCAAAGGTCCGAGTATGGTTTGGGGTTAGGAAAAAACCAAACAATATCAGTGAAAGGTGTTTGCTTTATTTCAGAATTCACACAATTCAAATATAAAGGGTATTATAAATAGTACAGGCATAACTTCCTCTTTACAAAAATTAACATGTAAACATTTGCAGGATGTGTATGAACTTGCAGTAGCATCATTGATAGCATATATTATCTTCAGCAGTCTTGGGCAAAATGGGTTTTTCAAAAGAATTGGGACATTTTCTACAAATACAGTAAAAACCCATCATTACAATAACTCAAAATCAAATGGTATAATCTCTTTCAGTATTTGTCTGATATCCTAGATTTCTGACTTGTATTCCCTTCACTCTTCTCCTACCCAAAAACTCTGTTGCCACGGTACATTCTCCTATAAACGAGTAAGTGCCAGTAATACCCGTGTAAAGAGACCACATTTGTAGGTATGGATTGGTGAATGAGGAACAACTGTACGTGCCTTCAAAAATGAGATACATGTATAAGCACAAGTCCCACATGACATTCCAGTGATGCAAATGTTTGAAATATGGGGGTCGTAGTAGGGGCATTTAAGTCTTTACAAGAAGATACAAAATAAGATTACAAAAGGTAACATACACAAGCAAAGGAATGCATCATAACAACAATGTGTGACCAATTACCATAACTTTACATCACACCAACAACTAAGGCAAACATACAATTGAACCAAACCCTCCCTTCCAAACAATGAAACAACAATGCACAATATAAACACCTTAATTTCTCTAAAATACAGCAACTACATTGAACAACTTTTTTAAACTGGAATGAAATGTTACAGGGGACTGCCATCACTTGCAAAAGAAGAATCATTGCATTACATCATGAAAGAAATAGTAAGTTAAGCCTAAAAAGACTGGGCTATTTTGATGCCTTGCAGGATTGGGGGGGGGGGGGCTCATTGGCCCCCCCCCCCTTAAGATCTTGGCCATTGACCGCGTGATCGCAAGGAAAATTGGCACGCGCGTCACCAACAAGGTAATCTACAAAACTGAATGGGTAATTACAAACGTGTATTTCACAATCATTCAAATTTATTTTTCATAAATTATGCTAATCTATGCATGAAATTTAAAAAAAATGGCTGTAAATCTGTAATTAAAGGTCGAAAACTGCTAATTTTTGGTCTAGGTACTCTTTGTAGCATTCTTATTGAATGTACATAAAAAAAGGGCGGTATCAAATTTTATTCAATGTATTTTATTGTTTTTATATTTCTTATGTATTTCATTGTTTTTTTTCTTTTAAAAAAAAAATGAAAATCATAGGCGACACTATTCCGATCATAAACAACATGAAATTAATTGATTTTGATCAGCAAAAGAAAAAATAATGATACATCTATGAATTTTGGTCAGAAACGGAATTTGCATTGGATTTGTACATATGAAATCACGTTTTTGAGCAATATCGGGTCTGACGTGCACTTACAAAATAGTGCGTAACTTCAGAACCGCATACCAGGGCTCACGAATTTGGTCTCAAAAGTTGCGCAAGACTTCAAAGAAAAGAAAGCTAAACCTTGGGCAGTACCAGGCTGATGACTCTTTATACCTGCAAAATGAAAGTATTCATGGTTGCTCATTCTGTGTTCTGTACCTTGTACAATACTGTACTGTGCTTTTTAATAGTTGCAGAGTAACACCTGTACATTTCTGAGCTCCTTTTTCCCCTTTAAACACACCAACTGGCATACTTGTCCTGAAACCATCCCTCAAGATTATTGAATAGCCAAATCTCAAGCATATATATATATATATATATAATGTAACATATAAAAGAAAACTGACTGAATGTTGGTACACGCTGTGTATCATGTAACACACTATTTTTAACATCAAGGATGGGCATCTGAATTGAATCATTAGTTGTTTGCCTACTTGTATTAAATCACCTAGGAATGAATCCTCCCTCCAAAGCAACCACGTGTACCTGGTTCTTCATTACAACTTCAAAGAAGAGAGAGAAAAGCTACTACACTCTTTCTCTTTAGAAAGAGTTATTCTTTTCTCCTATCTGATACCATCATTCATCATACAGTGTAATTCAGACAAATATAAAGTAAGGCCTTCTTGGTAGCTTCCATCTTCTATAATCATTCTATTTTCACAGTAGCATGAACTGGTTTACAAGTTTATCCTGAAGACACAATAAAATGTTGGGGCTCAATGAGTCTATAAAAAAAAAAAATCAAATATTAATTTTACAAATGTATTTAAAAAAAATCAAGGTAAAATGGTAAGAGCTTTATAAAATAATTTCAGGTTTATTGGTAAATGGCAGGTGCCAAGTAATGTTAACCAACTGAAGACTAGTTCCAGGTATACTCAGACAGCTGTCCCTAACCAGGTATACTCAGACAGCTGTCCCTGGGAAACGAGTGATAGAAGCAAAATCAGCTCGTCCTCAGTAGGTTAATTCAAAATGTATTACATTATCGATAAACTGAGGAAGTAACGAAGCACAGTAAAAAGCACTGAGACTATCAACATTTTATGATTATGTAGCACAATGTATCACACATGACATTTAAGAATTGCTGTGAACCTTGAAAAAACACGAAAGTAACAACAATAACATGACATTTAAGAATTGCTGTGAACCTTGAAAAAACACGAAAGTAACAACAACAACAACAGAAAAAGGCAACTACGTCTGTACTCGCTTTCAAATTACAGTATTTACTTACATAACTCAAATCAATCATCAACCCCAACAACGATAGATCATTAATAGTTACATGCTTGCAACAGATTTCTGTACACAAATGGAAGCATATATTCATACACATATATAAATTGCACAAATCAAAGTTTTTGATGAGAAAGAAAGAGCAAAAGAAAGCAGCTACTTTACATTACGTGGTTGCCATCATGGTACGTAGCATCTAGTCACTACCAATCTCACAAGAAGAAGAAGAGGAGTACCAGCAGAATGTGAAAACACTGAACCATTTCTAGTCTAGCTGTTTCTATCCACTTTTTTCCTTTTCTGAACACTTGTGTCTACTATACTACACACTTATTGAAAGATGGAAAGCTAAAACAAAATTTACCTTCACCTCAATGTCTGAGCTATCAAAGTTTGACTAACATCAGACAGGATATTTAGTTTTCATTAAAAAAAAAGTTTTCAAACAAAGGCAAGAACAGATATGACCTTCTAGATGTGAATTTGTACAGTGACTTTCTTTGGGATACTTTCACATATAATATGGAATGATCAATGCATTTAATTACAATCACAGTTTGTACATGTCAATAAATGAAAAAAACAAAAAACAAACCAACAATGTTACTCATAAATTTTAGAATGCTGCAGTGTAGGGAAATGAAACTATGCTTGTTCACTGTAATGTGGAGCATGTATTCCTGTCTGCTTCTCCATGACGGAAAGGAGACAGTGTAATGTTGTTAGTACAATGTGTACACTACATTAAACGAAAAATGCATGCAATTAATTTTATAATCTAGTATGCTATCTTCAAATTCAGCTCATGGTCATTATGTCATATTTCATTGATAATTCAGTAGTGTACAGCTTTAATCTAAAGAAAACTGGAAGACATCTTCAACATTCAATGAAAACAACACAATATTCAATAGAGAGCTTTCTTCTCAGAGTTAGTCTAGGGGTCAGGAGGAGGTGAAAATTCAAACATGTCATTCTGATAAACCAAAATAAACTACATGGAAAATAAAAAACAGCAGCCTGATAAAGAGCTTCTATACCTTTAGATATTACAGGCTATGAGATGAGTCATGCATTGTAGAGGGTATAAATACAGTATGCTTCTTCAAAGATTACTTCATGCATTCAGCTCTAAGCTTCCCAGAGCTATAAACAATACTGCCTAATCTTGCAAGAAATCTACATTTACATGCAAGAAAGCACAAGTTGCATGAACATAAGAATCAACAGAACCGAACAACTGTTACACAGAGACCTCATTAATGTGTATTTGGATGTTGATTCTCAGTACACTTGATTTGTCAGTAACTATTTAACCTTTTTTTTTCTCTCTCTCTCATTTTTGATCAACCCATAATAAGGCTGACCATCTTATGTTAGAATGACAAGCTGAAAATTTCAAGAAAAGCTTTCTACAACTGGTTTGGGTTACCATAGAAAAACAGGGAAGTGTGTTGACAGCATATTGCAATGAATTACAAATTTATGTGCCTGCACTGAAGATTTCCAGGTGGCTGATATTACCAAGGCTGGCCCATACATACAATGTCAAGACTCTGAAGAAATTAAGAAGAGGAATTTGGATTGGCAACTGCTATAATCATTTAGGAAAGAAAAATTATCACTGCATGCCCAAGTTTCTCACTAGTACCATAGATAGGAAAACTGCTTCTGATTACCAAGAAGTGCCACAGAATGCATCACATTTAAAATTCAAATGATGCTGAAATTCACATCCACACTGTGAGTGAAAAGAAGACAAACTGCATGCATACACAAATACTGATTAGAACAACATGTATGTAGGCCTACATCCTCATGACATAACAGCAACTTTTACCCTTGTAAAAAGTGAATTCAAAATACAATAAACTTTGCAGTAACAGGACCTGGACCCCTTAAATTTACTTTATAAAATACCACATGCATACATTTGTACGAGTGTGTTTTGTGTGTTATACAAATCAGACTCGGTACAGTATAACATCAATCAAAACATATTTCATTAGTTGTGCATGTAACAGATTTTTCTTTTTTGTTCGAAGTACATAACATTACTGAATGGACATTGTTGACCTTTTGACAAGATTGCAAACTGATCATTTTGTTTTATGAGCATCTGTGAACTAGCAAATGGGAGTTGCTATTTAAAGCAGATTTAAATCATAAGCATGCATGCTGCTCTGTATGTAGATTGTACACTATTTTTTACATTTCGTCCGAGCGAAACAGCACGAGGGCCTTTTGAGATATGCTTCAACATTATTATTCATGACACATGAACCCTACTGAATAGTCATATTGAACGGAATCCGGTTGACCAATGGAATGGCGCGCTCCCCACATCCTCTGTGTTGGCGTTGTCCGGCCTATTTGCATGCATCACCGACCACCAGTGGAGGTCTGTGGCATGCATCACTGTATGCAAATCAGGCTCGGGCAGACAGACACACAGATTGGTCAATTTTTGCTTCCTAACAATTAGGGTGTCAAGCAAAAGTCACTAATTCAAAGGGATAACATAAGGATGTGAATCAGACTTCAAAAGGCCCTCGCATGGTCCGACTCAGCTGAGCTCGCATTCTTTAAATTCTTTAAATACATTCTTTAAATATGTCTACAACAGACTTAGTAGCATGCCTTCACACTACAGCACACATTGCATCTACAAACATGAACAGGAATGCTATGTGTACAGTGGACTCCCATTATAACGAAGTCCTCGGGACCGGCAGTTTTCTTTCGTTATAACGAAATTTCGTTATAACCGAATGAATAAACAATAAAAATACATAGAGTTGATAATGTTGCGGCCCTAAATTTTATTTCGTTGTAACCGGAATTTCGTTATAACCGTGTTCGTTATAACGGGAGTGCACTGTACTTGTGCTCTAATTTTGCTGAACTTAGAAAAGCACAACACAACAACATTCAACATGGCACTCTGCTGAATTCACATGCTCAAAAGCCACAGGCTGAAGACTTCCACATGTCATTTAACAGATTACATTGTTACATTTGATACTAGTACACTCTAGACTTTGTACACAGATGATTCCGATACTTGAAATGAAAATTCTTTTGGATAAAGATGTTTATGCCAATGAGGCAAGAACCCATTAATTAATTCAAGCTCTTGACAGTGAATGTTAATTCACTTCTCTTTTTCAAACTACGTAGGTTGAAAGAGAGGCTGACATGTTTATTCATTACTCTAGTATCCATTCACTAGATAAGGGTGTAATTGACGGGGGATATAAATTTCATGTGTTGTAACTAACAACTCCCACTTATGAATTGGACTGCACTCCTATTCAATCCAGATGGCATTCACTATATAGTCAATGTGACACATTACCAAAGTTTACGAAGAGAATCTGCAATCTGATGTACATCGTGTATGGTACCAGTACTTACAAATGTTTTACACCAGTACATAAATCATTTCATAAATTCTGGTCCAATACATTGTAGATACTGGCAACACATATTTATGGAACTGGACATTCAAATAACTCACTGAAACAGAGAGCTGTCCAAATGAATAATAAAACCCTTTCCAATAAATTGTAATCCAACTTAAAGAAAGAACAATGCCCCTACATACAGTATGTAGTTTTCACATGGAAGGAGCAGTGTGCAAGAAAAAGTACCAGTAGTCCATCACTGAAGTTTGAAACAAACACGAGATAGAAAACAGAATACCTACCGGTTATTAACAGCATACCTTTACCAATACAAAGTGATAACATATAGGCCACAAACTAAGAAACGTGTGTTTTCTTAGTGCTACTTTGAGTTCACATCAAACACTGTCATATCTTCCTCATCGTCTTCTTGGTCCAGGGGCCTAAGTTCCATGTCTGCTGAACGTGTTGCCAGGACACCATACTTTTTAGTCTTTCTCCTTGAGTGTGATCTGCGAGATGGAACAAAAAGGAAAAAGAAAGCGATCAAACCTTCATTTTCACAGATGAAGACGTTCACATGACATTAAGAGTATTGATGCATTGAATGGGCTCAGAATTTGCTCTGTGAAGCGGTGCTACACGTAAGTGTGCAAACTCTATTCCTATGCACAGTACAAGTGCGTGATAGCATGTTCACATTGTCTTTCACCGGTGATCGAAATGATTTTATATGGAACATTGCAGTAAAAGTTGATGCAAAGCTCTCGACCACCGAGACTGCAGAATTTTCTCGGAACAAGTTTTATGATAAGATATGATACATGTATCAGAAATACAAAATGTTCTGAATGAAATATGTAACAAATTACTTTGGTAGGTCGGCAATACTGCAAGTCGATTCTACTGTACTTGGTACATATGGTACCTGCTTTTCACCTAAGCATGTACCTGCTTTTCACCTAAGATAGTGAAATTCTAAGAAGTTGAAGAAGAAGTATTTAGATTCTCTGAAGTGGTGGTATTCACCTTTTTTAGCTTGTTTTTTAATGTCTTTTTTTTTCCTTTAAAAATCTGTAAAATACCAAGGTGGGCAATTCCGCAGTTAGGAAGACATGACATTGATAAAAGAAATGTGCCTCTTTATCTTAATACCAAGGTAGGCCTACAGTATGATTTAGGTATCAACTAATGCCATGGATGTTCAGAAATCATAAAGATATTTCAAATTCAGTTGATTTTACTTTTTCTCTTCACTGATTTTGCAAGATCTCAAACCATCACTTAAAATGTACACGTGGGACTGGGGACAATTAAATCACTTAAATGCAAATTATAGTGGGTTCCTTTGATATTTTTTCTTCCAAGTTTTGCTAAAGGGAAAAAATGAATACATTTTAAAATTCCAGAGGTATTGTGATATTTCATCAATTACAAAAGGGTTGAAATGATCTGCAGAATTACTCTGGACAAATGCTGTTACTAACTGTAACATTACTAACCATACTTTTGGAGGTCTAGCTAAAAAATTATCGGTTGAAATGCTAAAACTGTTTGTGGGAACATTTGACATGATGCATAACTTCAAATTAAGGCAACACTTTGTTTGCAGTAACTTACATTTTTGCATACTTTTTGTCGCAAGACATTGATTTTTTTTTTATTGGTAACATTACTATAAAACCAACCCTTCCAAGCTGCGATGACAACTCTAATATTTGCTGAATTCTTGTATTCATTCTTTTCTACATCATAAACCTAGGAAGGATGAACACATTTTAAACATGATTTTGACTTGAAATGAATAAATGGTGATTTAGTAGTAAACATAAAAATGTAGCTTAAATGTAACGTTACTAACCGTGGAATTGCCCAGTATGCCTAACCAACCTAACCTTAAGTCCTCTGGACTTTCAGTAAATAATTCTTTAGGATTGCAGTATTACTATTGGTATTTAATGCATAAGCTCGCTAATTGCGATCAGCCTGAAGTGTTCAGGCCGTGAAGGATTGCATTTAGAATCTCTGAAGAGGTGGTATTTTGGCATGAAATCAAGCTTTAGAAATTGAATTACAATAATCTGAATACAGCTGCAGGTCAATCATTAATAACTCACTAGACCATGGGTAAAATTTGGTTCCTCAAATACTCCTTAACTTCCCAAATTGATGATTATTCTTGACTCTGTAAATCGATTAGAACCCATCTACGATGTAAACGCTACACTTCGATTGCATGAATACAAGTTGGCACTTTTAAAAAACGCATGTGCTTTCCATCACTTCAGGCCCTGTATACAAAATCAAGACATCTACAAATTCCTTACAACCGCAGGAAGAGGATGAACACAGAAAAACGTCGACCATTGGAACAGTCTGGATACGTGCAAGTTTACTGGGAGGTCTAATGTAGGTAAAAGCTAAAAGTTAGATACATACAAACATTAATATAGGCTGCATAGACTAGCTGTTAGCTGTTTGAAGATTAAATGAGATTAAGATCATAAGAAGAAGGAGAAGGAAACAGTTATCTGCGTTATTATAGTTTAAATGCACTACGAGACGATATAATTTAATATTAAGCTTCAAATCAAGTAGAATCCTTAGTTGTTATGATGAAATAGAATCAAGCAGTAGTGAGACCCCGGCCCTGGGCGCTGCCCTACACACCTGAACCATTTGTAAGCGAAGCAAATGACTACCAGTGCAGTAGCCCCGATGAGCACGAAGAAAATCCTTCTCAACATTCCAGAATCATACAGACTTTTGCCTGGATATTTGGTAAAACCGTCATCTTCGACTACGTCTCCTCCACTTGAAGAAGGCCCAGATGTATCGTTCTTGGGCAAGTTCTGCTGTGCTGGTTTAGCTGTTGTTGCTGCTGTCGTTGTTGCGTGTACTGTTGATGGATGAACGGCTAACAGAATATCCAGCTGCCAGGCGAAAAAAACTAAACAAAATATACGCAAACGTGCGACAGAATCTAGAAACATCCATTCTGAAAGCAGATGGTGACAGGCTGAGCATGCTTTAGAAACTCGTCATAAACATAAATTGTTAGCAGCAGTCAGTAGTCTTTTCCTCCTTATTATCAACAATGCAAGTTGAGATGAGATACAGTATTGTACAACAGGTACCACCACCACCGCCGGGAAGGCTCTGCGTACAGTTTATACGTACCGTACGTACACACACATCACATCCACACACACACATCCACGTCATAAGAGCGTGGTTAACGGTTGCGCTGTACACGTCGTCCGCGTCCGGGGTACGATACGTGTGTGTGCGCGTTCGACCGGATAGTACTGGACTATTTTGATATTGGTGATGAATTTCATTATTTGTTTGTATGCCCCTTCTTTATGAAAGAACGTAAAAGATTTCTCGAAAAGTATTATAGGAAGTATCCTAACACATTTAAATATGATCAATTGTTTAATTCCACTAAGAAAAAGACTTTGACAAACATTTCGAGGTTTTGTAAGGTAATAATGTCCTTTTTTAGTTAGTTACTGCACTTTATTATTTCGTTGGATTTAGTTTATTTTATATACCCTTTGCGTGATTATTTGCATCAGGCAGTGCCTACATTGTGCGTAATTCATGTGATAGTTTTACATTTTATTTTGTATAGTATATTATTTATAACATACTTTTATGCAAATTTTATTTGAAAAGTATGTTGATATCTTGTATATATTTGTATTATATTTGTATATATGTTCATTCTTGTTTGAAATTTTCTATTTTGTGTATTTTCAATTGACATTGTACTCCCATACCCCGTGAGGATCGTTGAGTAATAAATCAAACTTCAAACTTCAAACTTCAAACTTCATAGCAGTCCTGAGACTTGAATACAGGGACAAACTAGCGCACGCAATTGATACGCGCGGTGTATTCATAACAGCATTGTTCCCCCCCCCCCCCAAAAAAAAAAAAGAGTTTCGGGGGAATTCCCGTTCTTGCGCGACTTCGACTGCAAAGGGGTACAAGAACTTCGAGAGAGGGAGAGAGAGAGAGATGAATACTAGTTACAAGTAGTCGATCCTAAACCATCCAGTGATATATTACCGCCTTGGAAAAGAAATAAAGGAAATTCACAGTTGAGTATGAGGGACAGCTGTTTTGTCATCAATGGCCGACTCTAGATTCAATGTTCATGTAAAATAGGTCATTTCTTCTCCTTGAAAAAAAAAAAAGAAATCAGTTGAGATTCAAGTGCAAACCCATGAACGTGAGATTTGTGAGGCTGGTGATGAAAACAGTCACCCTATTTATCATGACGATTGTATGATGTATGTGTTTATATTAATTTCACTTGGCCACAAGAGAATCACATACGTGCTTACGAGCACGCAAGCTCTGGACAGAAAGTGTCGTGTGACGAGATCGGTCGCATGCATTGTGTGCTGAAAAACAAACAAACAAACAAACAAACAAACAGAACTATGAGAAGTCAAAATTACATATTACGTTTTAAAATATTTAGTCTCTGAAAAGTCAATTTGAATATGGGATTGAGTTTCACTTTTAGGAATCAATCTGTTTGTTGAACACATCAAAAAATAAAAATAAAAGATAAAACAGAATGATTGGCATCGTTACAATTCAAAACCTGGAAAATAAATGAGAAAAATGCAATATGAAGGACAAGACTGCAGTGTACTTTCTGAAACTTCGAGTGTGAGTAAATGTTTGAACAATATTATTTCATGACATAATACTTTGTATTATGTTTTGATTTTCGTTGATTGGTAATAAACTATGATTGAATTGAATTGAATTGAATTGAATTGAGTATACATAGATAGGTCTATACGGACCAGGGGCGGGGAATGATGAGGATTTTGCGGTCCAGAGAGACGAACACACTTTGATCAAACAACCACACGCAAACAACCACACACTCACAAACATACGTGCACACACACACACACACACACACACACACACACACACGCACACACGCACAGACATGTGCAGTCACACACAGCCACACAAACAGGACAAAGAAACAAATTGCTCTTTTTGCAATGAACATCCTGAAACCTTGGACCATTTTTTTTTTGTCAATTTTCATACTGAAAGTTAAACCACTCTGGCACAAATTGTTTTTTGAATTTATGAATGAGGATTTTTCATCATTTCATCTAATGTTTGGTATTGATGGAGAAACAAAACATAAAACATGTATCAATTTTCTGTTTTTATGCTTGAAGTATATAATATTATGTATGGCAAATTTCAAGATCACCATCCAACTTTTTAGGCATTTCTGGTTTATGCAAAAATGAAACAAAATATTGAAAAGAGAAATGCAGAGAAGAACAGGCCCCTGGGAGCAACTTTTTTCACAGGGGTGCTGAACCCCAGACCCACCCATTCGGTTGCCGGACCATAATGCTTATTAACAGCGTTTCAGTATTTGAGGGGGGGGGGGGATGCATAGGCCATACAAGCACTGTCGACAATTCTATTTTTTTTTGGGGGGGGGGCAGGGGGAGGTGAAGGGAGGGGATGGGGGCATTGAAACGAGTATGAGAAAGCCCTCTGCCACACAAGGAAACTTTGGAATTTTTAGTGAAATTCTACAATCTTGTGCACACTTTATGTGGTAAATTTTTACAATCTTCAATCAAAACAGAAAGAAAAGTGAAATGCTCATGAACTATATGTTCATGGATGTGGAAGTGGTATCTGTTATCTGTTGCTCATTGTGTGTGGGCCTTTACTTTGTATTTGTAAGTCCATGGAAGGGGACCTAAAGGGGAAGGGTGTGGGGAGGGGGTATCCCCCTCCCACACGAGGGAGATTTTGGATTTTCAGACCTGAAATTCAGCGATCTGGTACACACTTTTGGTGATTTTTTTTTTAAAGTATGAAAAATTAATATTCACAGAAATGTGAATGACCATTAAATCTGTGTATAAGCAGCTCTTGTTCCGCGTGTGCGTCGTCACTGTGTAATAACTGTATAGAAGTTAATGAGGCGGGGATGGGAGGGGTATAGCCCCCTCCACACTACGAAACTTTTGCATTTTTAGAATTAAGATACAATGATCTGATGCACACTCTTGTTTGAATATCCCTAATTTTGTATCAGAGAAATGTATGTGGGTCTTCACTTTATATAAGTCCATGAAAGGGGATCTAAAGGGGGAGGGTGTGGGAGGGGGTATCCCCCTCCCACACGGGGGAGATTTTGAATTTTCAGACCTGAAATTCAGCGATCTGGCGCACACTTTTGGTGATTTTTTTTTTTCAAAGTATGAAGAATTAGATATTCACAGAAATGTGAACGACCATTAAATCTGGGTGTTAGCAGCTCTTGTTCTGCATCATCACTGTGTGATAACTATATGGAAGTTGATGAGGCAGGGATGCACACTCTTGGTGGGATATTACTTAGTGTAGTAAGTCATCTATGTAGGGAGACCAAGCGGGGGAAGGATGTGATGGGAGGATGTATCCCCCTCCTACATGAGTGAGCTTTTGCATCTTTATTATTGCAATTCAACGATCTGGAATTTCTGGCGCACACTTTAGGTGGAATAATTTTTATGTAATGTAATGTTGCCATAATCAATGCATGGGGTGGAGGCTAAAACAGCAAGGGGGAGGATTTTGGAAGGGGGTGTCCCCTAACTCCTCTCATTCGAGAGAGCCTTTGTGTTTTAAGGATTGAAATGAAAATACAATGTCTATACACAATTACAGTCATTTATTTATGATGGAATATTTGAAAAAACTGTCAAACAAAGAAGCATAAGCCTAATGTAGTGGGGGAATAAAGGTAAACTGAAAGAGGATATCACCTTCCCACATGAAGGAAATTTGGAATTTATTTGAATTGAAGTGACAGATCTGATGGCATTTTTGATGAAATATTCCGAAAGTGCTGATCTCAAAAGTCTACTAAGTGTATGGAAGTTGGCCTAACGGGGAGGGTGTGGGAGGGGTATCCCTCCCAAGCTAGGGACATTTTCCATTTTCAGAATTGACATTAAACAATCTGGTGCACTTTTGGTGAAATATCTGGACAGTTTCTATCAAAAACAAGCAAGAAAATTTTCCGCATCGTGGGGAGGATTTATTATTATTTTTTGAGGGGGGAGGGGGAATGGGGAGGGTAGGGGTAAAGTGATGTGTTTGCATAGCCCCCCACCCAATATTTTTATTCCAGGATTGACGCCATTTAATACGAGGAAAATGTGGCATTTTTAGAATCCATGCAGTTGACATTATCTCGTAAACACATTTTTGATGGAATTTGGGAAATTACCAATCCCCGAAGTGTATTGTGGAGGGGAACTAAGTGGGGAAATGGTTAGGGCCTATATGAAAGGTGGATTTTTTCCCACACGAGGGAACTTTTGCATTTATAGAACTGAAATGACAGATCTTTTGATGAAATAATCATTTAGAATTGATATGTTTATGTACTAAATGTATGGGAAAGTAAGAAAGGGGGAGTGGGTATCCCCCTCCCACGTGAGAGAGGTATTGTATTTTCAGAATTTCTTGCACAGTTTCCATTAGTTTCGGTAAAATATTTGGACAGTTTTCCATCAAAAAACCCCCAAGAAAATCTCCGACATCCCGAAAATTATTGAGAGGGGGTAATATCATGGTAACTGCCCCGCACCCATGCATGTTATACGAGGGAGCTTTTGCAATACTCTAGAATAGAAAGGGAAATATCGTGGGAGGGGGTATTTCCCTCCAACACGATGCAGATATTTCCAGAATTGACTGGTGCACACTTTGGGTGAAAGATTGGGACAGTTTCGAATAAAAAAAAAAAATCACATCTTGGAAATTACTGTGTGTGTGTGGGTAGGGGGCAAAATGATATGTTTGCTCCCCTCCCCCTCCATCGACGCTCCCCTGGAGGGGGTACCCCCACCCCTAATGAGGGAACTTCTGCATTTTTAGAATTGAAATTCAGCAATCTAGTGAGCCCTTCATGCAGGTAGCATATATTTGAAACATTTTTCAATAAAAAGTAGAAAAGGTAAATATCCTGCTATGGGACAATGGAAATGCTTAAAGAGTGATATCTGCACTTATAAGCTTGTTCTGTGTGGGAGGGGGACACACCTCCCACACTGCGGAGATTTTGCATTTTCAGAAGTGAAATTCAGCGATTTGATGCACACTTTGGGTGGGGTATTTGGACAATTTTCTATTAAAAAAATTATTTTCCCTGTAAAAAGATAAAAATCAAAAATTAAAAAAAAAAACTTTTTATTGGATGTTAAGCCAACAGGTAAACAAACATATTTACAGAAGGTACACATAAAGTCAACATCAGCAAGGTCAACATATCACATGGTAAGTACAGATCAATTATACAGAAGTTTCAACTGTCAATATCTTGTGGGAATTGGTTGTTCAACTTATCAAATATTACAATATATCATCTCATGAAACGGGCACACAATTTAAGAGCTATATTATAGAGAGTTAAGTTGGATTGTCCATTTATTCAAATGGTTCGGTAAATTGTCTTTCTTTTCCAAGCCCCTGGGAGCTGGGGGTGCTGCAGCACCCCTGACTTTTCGGAGCAAGGGGGCATAGCACCCCTATGAAAAATAAAAGTTTTCAGGACGGGGAGGGGGGGGGGGGTAGGGGCAAAATACTTCGGACTATATGATGTGAGGGAGCGGAACAGCAGACCGGGGAAGGGGGGGGGGGGTCAATTGCATTTTCAGAATTAAAATTGAGCGATCTTATGGGGCACACTTTTGGTGAAATGTTTGGATTTTTCCTTTGAAAAAATGGTAAGATAAATAGGTAGTCAAAGGGAATGTGAAGGGCATTCTACCACCTCTTCTGAGTGTGCGTGATCACTTTACATACAACGGAATTCTGACATTTTAGAACACTTTCCACAGAAAAGAATTTTGAAATTTGTTAGGGGGGCCTACCTCCCCCCCCCCCTCAAAAAAAAAAAGAAAAAAAGAAAAAAAGAAAGTGTACCAAGTCAATAATTGACTCCCGGCGGAGCAGAGCAAGGGGAGGGTGTGGTGCCCTTCCACACGCCTGGATGGAGATTTTGCATTTCTAAAATTCAAATTCAATGCAACGATCTGGCGCAAACTGTTTGTTTTGTTGTGTGGAATCTGGACATCTTAGAATCAAAACAGTGCACTAATTAAGTCTATAAAGGGTGACCGAGCGGGGAAACGGATGTGTCAAGGTTCAACGCAGAATATTTGTGTATAAGACACTATCGCCAAAAGAACAGTCATTTTCGCCGTAAGCGAAGGCGATTTGGTCTTTAGACGTAAGATTTTGGCCAACATTTGAGATTGACATCCAACTTTTCTCTTCAAAATTCCACATTTTGTAGGTTGTATTTCGAAATGTTGTTGATATCAGTCAGAAACTAGAAAATTTCCCCTACAACCTGATACCAAAATGTCAATTTGGTCCCTGAGGTAGGTCATTTTTTGACCTTTTTCGGGATGTGGCGCGAAATCACATTTGCCGAGAAGTTTCAGGTTTTGCCCGAGCGGGACTCAAATAGCCGTATACGGCAAATCAGCTCATACACATTAGGTGACGTCGCTCAAATCCGATGTTTCTTGTAGCTCTTGTAGCGAATGGAATTGGGTGCTTTTTCAATCTCAAAAACAGTTTGGGGGTAAAGTTACATCGTCTAAAAGATATCCAGTTTTGTTAACTAGCTTCTTAGCTTTCCGTAGATATCAAACTTGTAATATTTCTAGATTCTCTATAAATTTCTGCTTTAAGAGAGGATATCCAGCATGCACGCACAACGAGCACAACTTTGGGTGATTGTTTCAGGACTACAAGGCATATTGGATATGTATAGACCTAGGCCTACACACACACACACACACACAAATATATATATATATATATATATAATTATATAGGCCTTGTTAGCTGATGAAACCCGGAAGTGGCACTAGAAGTCTGAAGTGGGCCCCACTTTTGAAAACGTGGCGCCGGCCATGCTGAGATGCATGCAAAATGCGAGTTCTAACGAAGCACTTGTGCAATAAAATAATAGGACACACTGGGCAGCATGCTACCAAAAAGTTGTTAAAAGCAGGCTTATTCGTAGAATTTTGTTTTCAAATGCTTTAGGATACTTTCAACCATCGATGATTAGTGTCGCCTTTTGGTGTTCTAGCTCCCACAGATCCTACGAATGGCTTTAGCACGTGAAAAAAGAAACTGATATCAGCGGTAGATGTAAACTTGTTAGGGGCCCATAAACTGGGTACGTACATTGTATGTGGTTTTTTGTATCCTTTGTAAGCGCCAATGACCTTCACTTCGGAGGAACGTTTCATGAAACATTCTGTCAGTGATTTTCACTGACAAATGTACTATCAGCGAATCAGATGCAAGGATTTCAGTAGCTTTTAACAGTTGTCAGTGAAAATCAGTGACAAAACAGGGGCGGATCTAGCTTTTTATAAAGGGGGGGGGGAGGGTGTGGGAGGGGGGTGTCCCCCCTCCCAGAGTAGGGAGAATTTTTGAAAATCTGTGTGTGAAAATGGCGTTTTCTTCCATCTAAAACACCACTATTTTTGGTATAGAGGTCGAGAAATAATAATAATAATAATAATAATAATTAAATAAAATAAATACATAAATAGAAAAAAATACAATTACAAGTTTTAAAAAAAAGATAAGATTAAAAAAAAAATGGTCCCCGGATTTTTTTTTTTTTTTTTTTTGGGGGGGGGGGTTGGGGTTGCAACCCCCCACCCCCTCTAGATCCGCTTCTGCAAAATGTTTCATGAAACGGTCCCCAGGTGAGGCAAAGCCAAGGCCGCGTAACTTTCGGAACGTATGGATCTATATACCATGCAAGCAAGGCCCAATGGCCCAATGCTATTTAAAAAGTCCTCTCTCTCTCTCATTACATTGTACTGTAATTTTCCGCATTTTTACCTCCGCCAAGGGAGGAGGTTATGTTTTCGTTACCGTTGGTTAGTAAGTTAGTTAGTTAGTTAGTTAGCTGGTTAGTTAGTTTGTTTGTCCGGTGCAAAATAACTCAAAAAGTTGTGCACGGATTTGGATGAAACTTGCAGGAAAGCTTGAGAATGACACATTACAAGGATCACAGATGAAATAAATGACTGAACAAGCCGTGCGTGTGGTGTAGGTAGCGCGCATCCCGGCGGCCGAGGCGCGGCCCCTGCATAAAAAATGCATCAAATGCAGACGACACGCGTTGCATGCTTATGCATGGTGCACGTGTTATACGTATGCCTTTAATACACACGTAACTACAGCATGTATGCAGAGTGTGTGTTTTTTTCTCAATTAATATGGAGGACATGGTGTGCAACTACCGAAAATGTCGGAAGACAATAAATTCGAACGCCTGGGTGACATCCTGCTCACGTATCCTTGCTTGAGCTTTTGAGGCTTGACCGACCTCCATTCGTTGTAAATCATAGAATCTAATGTCAGGGACCAGTGTGCATTTATCGATATCGCGCACACCAGTAAACTGCGATTCGATCAGCCCGAACACGAAGCGTAAACCAGTGTCTAGCGTTAGTGTCTAACGTAGCATACTTAAAGTGAAATACAATTATCGTGCTAGTGGTAGTACAAACTACAGTACCAGCTACCAGGGCCTAGAGCCATTTATATGTCTATTTCTACTGTATCGTTAGGTCCCTATCTAGAACCTATAGAAAGAATAGTCTAGAGGCTAGACTGCATGCACAGGGTAGTAGCAGAGCGCAGGAGGGATCGATGATTGATGGAGCCGCAGAACGTTTTTTTTTTTTTTTTTTTTTGGGGGGGGGGGGGAGGACTGTGCTGCGGGACGCAAGGGGGTAACCCCTTCCCCCTCTCCCTCTTCGTTTGTGTTTGTTTGTGTGTGTGTGTGTGTGTGTGTTTAATCAACAGAACACCCAGATTACATACAAATACTAAGTAAAAGTCTGGTCTGTCTTAATTTTGACCACTTTGTTAATGTTGGGTTTATCAGGAGAACTTGGTTCTATCTAACGTTAACGTTAGAACTTAATTCGTAAAATCTTATATTTCTAACCGATACGGCGATAGAAGTACTAGCAGAAAAATAGAAGGAAGTAAAGTATCTAGAAAAGTGTCAAACATAAGACTTTCTAATTGTTATACTGTTAGCTGATGTGCTTATAGAACTAATTATGTCTCTATTTCTGTTGCAGTGTTGGTTAGAGACATAGAGTTCTAACGTTAGGTCTAACGTTAGGTCTAGGGGGTGTAGATCACCCTATACATTTCTATCAAATATAGCAACGAGAAAGGCAGGCTTTCCAGAAACATTATTCCCTTAACTCTTACAAAACTTCTATTTTTTTTTTTTTTTTAATGATGTCAGATATATTTTGCGACGAGCATGGATCCCAAGAATTCAACAAGAAAACTGTTTGTCCAGCTTGTAAGTGCTGCTGACTTGGTTTAATGTCACAAATTTGTGGATCCCTGTATCTTATCAATATTATCACTAACGTGATTTGTATACATATGCCAGGTACAATGCACAACTTCTGCATGGGTACTGCCTTTGTCTTTATCAGAATTGTATAGCACTATCATACCATTATGTCAAATACGTTCATGATTAAAGTCATGAAAGTATGATTGATTATTCATGAACCAATGTAGCTACTTACATGTGGTGACATACTGCAGTCATATAAATCTTTGAATGTGTCCTGGTGTTCAAAACTTTCATACTAGTATTTGTCCAACTTTCCCCTAATTCATTGCTTCAATATACTGCATATCTAATTTTTTTCTCTTTCTTTCTTTCTTGCTAAATTGTTTGCTTGTTTGCTGCGTGTCTTCATCTTCGTAAGTGACTGTTGAAACATTAAAAATCTTTTATGTTTTTGCATCATCAAATTCAATTACAAAATGTATCTTGTTGCTGTGATAAGGAATGAAATGTTGGCTGCCAGTGAATTCTTGGAACAATGACAAAAGTGTAGACCTGCCATTCGTGGCAAAGTAATGCAGTTGACACAGTATGCTTTCTTTACATGGGTAGGTATGGAGACAGATAGATTGCTAGAAAATCTATGAAAGATAATCGTATGCATTTTTAGTTCTATGACACTGTGAAAGACTCCCATTGCCTTCCATGGCTAATCCCCACCAAGCAGAAATTATTGTTAC